>NC_135443.1:22849896-23067396 GCF_051991255.1 Vanacampus margaritifer
ACATGTCAAGGAAGCTGAAACATACTAAACGTAACTGGCTAAACCTAACTTCAAAATAAAGTTTACCAAATACGGTAATACATTGACGGCAATGCAAATAGTACAATTTTACTTTGAAGTTCGCCCACTGGCGTGATGGCTAGCTTGACTTCCTTTTTAGATGGTACTTTGATTGACATTGTAGTTGCGACCAACATCATCACAACGCTATCCCCAACTCATGTTCAATCGCTACTTTAGGACGCTAAGAAATCGCTAGTTAATTACGCCGACATTGTATGAAAAACGGCAGAAGTCTCCGATGTAAGTGGCTAGCGGCTACCTGTTCGCATGACCATCGAGTGTCTGGCTGCCGGCTGGGGTAAATTTGACAGCTGCTATCTGGCTTACTTTATTATGGGACTGCTGAGCTGAGCGAAGCTGCTGCTTGCAAAGCAAGCAGCACATATTACTATCCTAGGAAATGGGTTTATTATGGTGGGACTGCTGAGTGTAGCAAGCAGCACATATTACTATCCTAAAAAAAATGGGTTTATTGTTGCGTATATTATTATGGGACTGCTGAGCTGCTGCTTGCTCCGCTCAGCAGTCACAAGCAGAAGCAAGCAGGCACATATTGTTATCCTACCCTAGAAAATGGGTTTATTTTTCTACATATTTATGGGACTGCTGAGCGGAGCAAGCAGGCACAAAATTATCCTACCCTAGAAAATGGGTTTATTTTTCTACTTATTATTATGGGACTTCGCTGCTGCTTGCGAAGCAAGCAGGCACATATTGTTATTCTACCCACGGGGCGGCGGCCATCTTCGCCGATTGATTAGGTACGCCAAGGACTCTCTCCCCCTCGCCCACCCAGGGCGGCGGCCATCTTGGCCAATTTCTTAGGTACACCAAGGATTCTCTCCCCTCCGCCCACCCAGGGCGGCGGCCATTTTGGCCAATTAATTAGGTACACCAAGGATTCTCTCCCCTCCGCCCACCAGGGGCGGCGGCCATCTTGGCCAATTGATTAGGTACGCCAAGGATTCTCGACACTCCGCTCGACCAGGGCGGCGGCCATTTTGGCCAATTAATTAGGTACGGCCAGGATTCTCGCCACTCCGCTCGCCCAGGGCGGCGGCCATCTTGGCCAATTAATTAGGTACGCCAAGTACTCTCTCCCCCTCGCCCACCCAGGTCGGCGGCCATCTTGGCCAATTAATTAGGTACGCCCAGGATTCTCGCCACTCCGCTTGCCCAGGGCGGCGGCCATCTTGGCCAATTAATTAGGTAGGCCAAGGACTCTCTCCCCCTCGCCCACCCGGGTCGGCGGCCATTTTGGCCAATTGATTAGGTACACCAAGGATTCTCTCCCCTCCGCCCACCCAGGGCGGCGGCCATCTTGGCAAATTAATTAGGTACACCAAAGATTCTTTCCCCCCTCCCACCCAGGGCGGCGGCCATCTTGGCCAATTGATTAGGTACGCCAAGGACTCTCTCCCCCTCGCCCACCCAGGGCGGCGGCCATTTTGGCCAATTAATTAGGTACACCAAGGATTCTCTCCCCTCCACCCACCAGGGGCGGCGGCCATCTTGGCCAATTGATTAGGTACGCCAAGGATTCTCGACACTCCGCTCGCCCAGGGCGGCGGCCATTTTGGCCAATTAATTAGGTACGCCCAGGATTCTCGCCACTCCGCTCGCCCAGGGCAGCGGCCATTTTGGCCAATTGATTAGGTACGCCTAAGATTCTTGCCACTCCGCTCGCCCAGGGCGGCGGCCATCTTGGCCAATTAATTAGGTACGCCAAGGACTCTCTCTCCCTCGCCCGCCCGGGTCGGCGGCCATCTTAGCCAATTGATTAGGTACGCCCAGGATTCTTGCCACTCCGCTCGCCGAGAGCGGCGGCCATCTTGGCCAATTTATTAGGTACGCCCAGGATTCTCGGCATTCCGCTCGCCCAGGGCGGCGGCCATCTTAGCCAATTGATTAGGTACGCCCAGGAATCTCGCCACTCTGCTCGCCCAGGGCGGCGGCCATTTTGGCCAATTAATTAGGTACACCAAAGAATTCTCTCCCCTCCGCCCACCCGGGGCGGCGGCCATCTTGGCCAATTGATTAGGTATGCCAAGGATTCTCGCCACTCCGCTCGCCCAGGGCGGCGGCCATTTTGGCCAATTGATTAGGTGCGTCCAGGATTCTCGCCACTCTGTTCGCCCAGGGTGGCGGCCATCTTGGCCAATTATTTAGGCACGCCAAGGACTCTCTCCCCCTCGCCCACCCGGGTCGGCGGCCATCTTGGCCAATTGATTAGGTACGCCTAGGATTCTTGCCACTCTGCTCGCCCAGGGCGGCGGCCATTTTGGTAGGTATCAAACGATGCGGCTCGATCTGACTCGCTGCGCTATTATTTTTCTAAGAATTCCCAGTTACCATGGCGACGCTATTCCCAAAAAACTCCCAAATTAACTCCCCATTGGGAATGAATGGGAAAAGGGAAGAGAAGATCACACATCAAGCACCTTTTTCCAAGACACGCTGCGCGTGCATACGTTATCCGACCGATACGAATTTTAGCTCATTTTGTAGGAATTTTTCCCATCTTTAGCGAAGCGGCTGCTTGCGAAGCAAGCAGGCACATATTAGTATTCTACCTAGGACAGTGGTTTATTTTTTTTCTTGTCGTTATTATTATGGGACTGCTTTGCGAAGCAAGCAGGCACATATTAGTATTCTACCTAGGACAGTGGTTTATTTTTGTTGTTATTATTATTATATATTATTCCACGATTTTTCCGCTAAAATGTGGCCCGTACCGTACATCGCACCGGCACAAATGAGGTATCAAACGATGCGGCTCGATCTGACTCGCTGCGCTATTATTTTTCTAAGAATTCCCAGTTACCTTGGCGACGCTATTCCCAAAAAACTCCCAAATTAACTCCCCATTGGGAATGAATGGGAAAAAATCACACTTCAAGCACCTTTTTCCAAGACACGCTGCGCGCGCATACGTTATCCGACCGATACGAATTTTAGCTCATTTTGTAGGAATTTTTCCCATCTTTAGCTCAGTGTCGAAATCTTTTTTAAGGAATGAAAGCCCCCCCCCCTGTTCGGGTTCAAAGACAGTGGCTGAATTAGCTTTCTCACACACTCTGTTGGCTAATTAGCCATCCAGTGCCGGGAACCAAATAATGTATTTGAAAAAATTTCACTTCAACTCGTCACCATGGCCTCAATCTTTTGTCACTAGACGTCAAATTCTCACATTTTGTAGTCACGAGTGTCTTCTTTCAGACAAACTAACTTTTATTTGGTTAAGGTGTCATTTAGTACCTTTATTTTCCCTTTAAGCTCGGACAAGTCGGACCAACTCGCCTATCTCTGCCATGTTAATTTCAGGCGCCTTCCTCTCTCCATTTCTGATAAATCATAAGTTTTCAACCTGCTCTCATTTGGTCATTTTTTATCCGATTAAGAAAATGAGAACATGCTCGTGTTCCCCAAACCCTTGCCGTTCTAACGAGCCATTTCTTGAATCTGTATCTTCAACCGTTAAGTCGTGAGAGGCTCTTTTTTGAGGTGTGCGTCTCTCATTCAATCTCAATGCAATGTGGGTGCGTGACGTCACTTCAACTCGTCACCATGGCAACAATCTTTTGTCACTAGACGTCAAATTCTCACATTTTGTAGTCACGAGTGTCTTCTTTCAGACAAACTAACTTTTATTTGGCTAAGGTGTCATTTAGTACCTTTATTTTCCCTTTAAGCTTGGACAAGTCGGACCAACTCGCCTATCTCTGCCATGTTAATTTCAGGCGCCTTCCTCTCTCCATTTCTGATAAATCATAAGTTTTCAACCTGCTCTCATTTGGTCATTTTTTATCCGATTAAGAAAATGAGAACATGCTCGTGTTCCCCAAACCCTTGCCGTTCTAACGAGCCATTTCTTGAATCTGTATCTTCAATCGTTAAGTCGTGAGAGGCTCTTCTTTGAGGTGTGCGTCTCTCATTCAATCTCAATGCAATGTGGGTGCGTGACGTCACTTCAACTCGTCACCATGGCAACAATCTTTTGTCACTAGACGTCAAATTCTCACATTTTGTAGTCACGAGTGTCTTCTTTCAGACAAACTAACTTTATTTGGCTAAGGTGTCATTTAGTACCTTTATTTTCACCTTAAGCAAGAGAAGTCGGACTAATTCGCCTGTCTTTTACATGTTAATTTCAGGCGCCTTCCTCTCTCCATTTCTGATGAATCATAAGTTTTCAACCTGCTCTCATTTGGTCATTTTTTATCCGATTAAGAAAATGAGAACATGCTCGTATTCCCCAAACCCTTGCCGTTCTAACGAGCCATTTCTTGAATCTGTATCTTCAACCGTTAAGTCGTGAGAGGCTTTTGTTCAAGGGGTGCTTCTCTCATGCAATCTCAATGGAATGTGGGGCGCGTGACGTCTCCAAGTCAAATGTGCGTGCGTGAATGTGCATGTTTCTTAAAGGGACAGTAAGATACTTTTAATTGATGTTGATTATGGTTAACTTCCACATTTCTTGACCGATTCCAGTCTTTTAAGTTTTAAACTGTTCAGCTCATTTACTAGAGTCAGCAGTCCCATTCAAAATTTCCGCGGGAATTTTTCTAGTATTACTACTACAAGTACTACTTACTACTACTACTACTACAAGTACTTGCTACTACTATACTACTACTACTATGTCTACAAGTACTACATACATGCGTCTTTCCACCTTGCAAGAGTCAGCAGTCCCATTCAAAATTTCCACGGGAATTTTTCTCGTTTTTCTTAGATTATCTTCCACAGATTTTTCCGCAAAAATGCGGCCCGTACCGTAGATCGCACCGGGACAAATGAGGTATCAAACGATGCGGCTCGATCTGACTCGCTGCGCTATTATTTTTCTAGGAATTCCGAGTTACCATGGCGACGCAATTCCCAAAAAACTCCCAAAAAAAGTCCCATAGGAATGAATGGGAAACCGAAAGGGATCAAATCAATTCAAGCACCTTTTTCCAAGACACGCTGCGCGCGCATACGTTAGCCGGCCGATATGATATATTAGCTCATTTTGTAGCAATTTTTCCCATCTTTAGCTCAGTGCCCCAAAAAAATTTAAGGAATGAAAGCTCTCCCCCCTGTGCAGGTTCAAAGACAGTGAGCAAAAGGGAGACACATAGCCTTTTAACATTGGTGTGTATTGGGTCGGCTTCAGTGGAGCTATCAGCCTTTGAGTGGCGGGAACCAAAAAATCTATTTCCAAAAGTTTCACTTCAACTCGTCACCATGGCCACAATCTTTGCTCACTAGACATCAAATTCTCACATTTTGTAGTGACAAGGGTCTGTTTTCAGACAAATCCACTTTTATTTGGCTAAGGTGTCATTTAGTACCTTTATTTTCATTTAAAGAGAGGAGAAGTCGGACTTAGTCGCCTATCTTTTCCATGTTAATTTCGGCGCCTTTCTCTCTTCATTTTTGATAAATCATAAGTTTTCAACCTGCTCTCATTTGGTCATTTTTCATCCGATTAAAAAAATGAGAACATGCTCGTGTTCCCCAAACCCTTGCCGTTCTAACGAGCCATGTCTGGAATCTGCATCTTGAACCGTTAAGTCGTGAGAGGCTTTTGTTCGAGGTGTGCGTCTCTCAAACAATATCAATGGAATGTGTGTGCGTGAAGTCTCCAGTATGTTAAAGTTCCAATGTGTGTGCGTGAATGTGCATGTTTCTTAAAGGGACAGTAAGATACTTTTAGTTTATGTTGAGTATGGTTAACTTCCACATTTCTTGACCGATTCCAGTCGTTTGAATTTTAAACTGTTCAGCTCATTTACATTTTTTTAAATACATTTTCAAAAAAAAACATTATTATTATTTTTAATTTTATTTATTAAATGGAATGGACTGCTATTAAAATACTGCTATTACAAGTGCTACTACTAAAAGTCCTACTACTATTACTATTGCTACAAGTACTACATGCGTCTTTCCACCTTGCAAGAGTCAGCAGTCCCATTCAAAATTTCCGCGGGAATTTTTCTAGTTTCTTTTTCAATATTCTGGACCAAGACTACTTTGTAATTCACGCTCCATGTTTAAAGGAAGGGAATGTGCCAATTGCACGTTGATGTCTTTTCAGGTCTTTTTGAATTGATTTTTATTATAATTTAATTTTAAAAAAAAGCGCTTCACAAAATAAATGAAGACAAAATACTATTTATCTTCTTTTTTTTTTTGCTGATCTGAAAAACAATCCGATCCGTGACTCAAATCCATAATCCGATCCGAACCGTGACTTTTGTGATCCGTTGCACTACTAAATTTAACCCATCGTGTTATCCCCCCCAAAAAATGTATGTAAATTCCAAGATGTTAAAGTTCAGAGGGTTGACTGTAATTTTACTTAAATACTTTATCTTAGCACACACCGTAAAATGTAGGTACTGTCATTTGAGCCTGGGACAATTTCAAGCCCTACTAGGCTTGTCATTAGTCAGGGAGTATACAGAATTTGTTGTACGACTGGACCTATTTTTAAATGTCAGTTATTTAGTCATCTGCAACAAATGATGGACTTTTTATTTTCCCTTACGGTAAAGAAAAATCACATCATGAAGGCTTTGGTCATGTGCCTGTGTGCTCAAGACAGCACTAGCATTGTGAGTCCACAGATGGCTGAAACTTCTTGACTAGTTTTGATATTTTACAACAATGAGAAAAGGGTGCTGCGACACTTAAACAACTACAAGAGAAGTAACAATCCAAATATATGAGTGGGACTACTAAGTTCAAATCAAGTTATATTCAGTTTCCAGAGATCCTTCCCACACTTAATTTGCTAGCCGAGCACCTGAGGCGACACAGAACTCGTCTCGTTTGACAATAGAGAGGACGACGTCAAGTGTGAGGCCTGGCAACGGCGTATACGCTTACAGGCTACGCTGCGGTGTATCTTCGTTTTGACAGGAGGAAGGGCAAAGTGGCGCCAGGCAGCGCGACCTGAGCCTTTCAGTGTCGCGGGAGTCCAATCAGAATAGAAGTGATGGACAGCTAAAACAAAATGAGGCAAAGGTAGCAGAGGCTCAGCAGAGGTGATGGGTACAGTCACTCTGTATGCATGTGTGTTTCAAAAGACACGTCAATCAACAGCAGAAGGAATCTGCTCTGACATGGCCTCTTGGCAAGTTGTGTGAGTGAGAGTGAGAGTGAGCGTGTGCGTGCGTGCGTGCGTGCGAGAGAGAGACAGAGGGAGAGAGAGAGCAACAGAAAGAAATCACTCACTGAAAGTCGCATTCCAGGTTCAAGGGGCATGCAGGGGTAAAGAGTTTAGATGTCAAAACTGAGCTTTCTTCCCACATCAGCTGGCCAAATTGTTTTGTTTATTAGGTCAGAAAGTTGCATAACAAACTGAGCTTTCTTCCCACATCAGCTGGCCAAATTGTTTTGTTTATTAGGTCAGAAAGTTGCATAACAGGGCAAAAGACTTCTCCAGCTTGGATAAAAGGTGAGAATTCTGTCAATTATACACATATCTTGTTACATTTAACCGATTGATGTCCTGGAAAGCACTTTAAACTTTATTGTGATTAACTCTTTCACTGCCAGACGTTTTCAGAAACGGGTTGTCCCCACTGCCAGCCGATTTAAGCATTTTGAGTGATCTTTCAAGGTCCACAGAAAATGTTGTGTTTGGACTATGGAAACACACATACTACCAAATGAAAGATTGGACTCTCAGCTTTCATCAGAAAAAAAAAAGTTTGTTTCTACCTTATTCCGTTCTTCAGTAATCAACAATAGAAAATGGTTACTTTCACCGAAATTCTCTCTTTTGAAACAAAAAACGGAGAAAAAGAGCTTTTTGTGAAACGATGTTATTTCATGCACTCTAGTGAATTGTACACTTCTTTTTGTCCATGAATGATGCCACAAACACCTAAATAGTGCTTTACTTCTGTAAAACGCTTTCACCAACAATGAAAAAGTGTTTTTTGATTGCAAAATACGTTTATTTCCATTCAACAGTGTAACAATTTGACAAAACAATTTCGCAAACTATTTACAAATGTGTGCAACTGTGGTACTACTTACAATTATGTGGATGTTTCAAATACAGTTTTTCCTTTTGTAACGCTCTCCTGCGTGCAAGGAGACGCCAGGACTCGCACAACAGTTTACTTTCACTTTCACATTGGTCCGTTTTGCGTGCAGACGTTACACTTTCTTGACGGCCTTTTTTTCCGGGGAATAAAAAGCAAGTAGCAGACTGTACACACTTCCTCCGATGAATATGCATTGGACTCGGGGCACTCTCCGTCGTCCGATCGAACGTCCGCCTGTGCGTGCTCGGTTGCGCTCCGCGTTACGACACCGTCATAGCCGCCGCAGCAGCGGTTCCAATTTCGTCGTCAAGCTCGGATTCACCTTCATCATCATCGAGGATGATCACCGTCGTCATCAATGTACTATTTTAGCGTCGGTCGATGCCTTTCGTCTTGTAAGTGTAGAGCTGCTTGCAAACGCTCGCCATTGCCTGTTCCCTCCTCCATCTAGCTCCATCTAACGTCTTCTACTGCCGCGTCAATGCTTTCCAACCACGGAGTCACCCTCATCTTCATCATCTATGATGATCATCGTCGTCAACAATGTGCTTTTTCAGCGATGCTTTTGGTCTTTGAAAAAAACGGCTCAGGTGTGAGCTCCTCGCGACCGGCCGCCATTTTTCCTTTGTCTTCCATTCTCATCTCCTGCTCGACGCTCTAGCTCCGCCTCTACTGACGCCCACCCGATCTTGTCAAAAGAGAGTCATCGCTGCCCTCTAGGGGCCAAAAATAGTCATTAGGCACAACAGACAGACTTGAAACTTTCTCCAGACATGCGGAAGGGTTTCCTCTACCAGTTTCAAAAAAAAATAAATAAATCATTGGATGACGTCTTTTGACGTCATTGGCAGTGAAGCGTAGGTTTTTACTTGACGTCTTTAAACGTCAGTGGCAGTGAAAGAGTTAATAGGCGTGCACCGATCACAATTTTCTCCATAACAAGTAGCATACAACTTCAGAGTTCCAATCTTATTTTATTGGAAAACATTGAACAAGATCTGTGAAATAATACGGGTTGTTTTAACTCTTTCACTGCCACTGACGTTTAAAGACGTCAAGTAAAAACCTACGGAGCGCTGCCAATGACGTCAAAAGACGTCATCCAAATTTTATTTTTTATTTTTTTGAAACGGGTGGGGGGAAGCCTTCCGCATCTCTGGTGAAAGTTTCAATTAGGTCTCTTGTGCCTAAGGACTATTTTTGGCCACTAGAGGGCAGCGATGACTGTCTTTTGACAAGATCGGGTGGGCGTCAGTAGAGGCGGAGCTAGAGCGTCGAGCAGGAGATGAGAACGTTAGACAAAGGAAAAATGGCGACCGGTTGCGGCAGCTCACGCCCGAGCCGTTTTTTTCAAATTCGAAAAGCATCGACCAACGATAAAGAGCACATTGATGACGACGATGATCATCATCGATGATGATGATGACTCCGTGGTTGGAAAGCATTGACGCGGCAGTAGGAGACGTGGGGGGGAGAGCTAGATGGCTGAGGAGGAGCACACGGAGATTGGCGCCCCGTTTGCAAGCAGCTCTACACTTACAAGACTAAAGGCATCGACCAACGCTAAAGAGCACATTGATGACGACGATGATCATCATCGATGATGATGAAGGTGAATCCGAGCTTGACGGCGAAATTGGAACTGCTGATGCGGCGGCTATGACGGCGTCATAAACGCGGAGCACAACCGAGCACGCACGGGCGGACGTTCAATCGGACGACGGAGAGTGCCCCGAGTCCAATGCATATTCATCGGAGGAGTGTGTACAGTCTGCTACTTGCTATTTATTCCCCGGAAAAAAAGGCCATCAAGAAAGTGTAACGTTTGCACGCGAAACGGACAAATGCGAAAGTGAAAGTAAACTGTTGTGCAAGTCCTGGCGTCTCCTTGCACGCAGGAGAGCGTTACAAAAAGAAAAACTGTATTTGAAACATCCACATAATTGTAGATAGTACCACAGTTGCACACATTTGTAAATAGTTTGCGAAATTGTTTTGTCAAATTGTTACACTGTTGAATGGAAATAAACGTATTTTGCAATCTAAAAACACTTTTTCATTGTTGGTGAAAGCGTTTTACAGAAGTAAAGCACTATTTAGGTGTTTGTGGCATCATTCATGGACAAAAAGAAGTGTAGAATTCACTAGAGAGCATGAAATAACATCGTTTCACAAAAAGCTGTTTTTCTCCGTTTTTTGTTTCAAAACAGAGAATTTCGGTGAAAGTAACCATTTTCTATTGTTGATTACTGAAGAACGGAATAAGGTAGAAACAAACTTTTTTTTTCTGATGAAAGATGAGAGTCCAATCTTTCATTTGGTAGTATGTGTGTTTCCATAGTCCAAACACAACATTTTCTGTGGACCTTGAAAGATCAGTCAAAATGCTTAAATCGGCTGGCACTGGCGACAACCCGTTTCTGAAAACGTCTGGCAGTGAAAGAGTTAATTGCAAATTAAATCCCAAATAAAATTGAAAAACCTATTAGTCATCTCAGCAGAAGAGGACAGTGGTTGACTTTTTCAGACCTGTGAGGAGGGAGATGAGATCGGTGGAAAAGATTGGTTTATATTTAAAGAATTGGCAGATCACCCATCTCCCAAAATTAAGGAAATCGGGGCCAATAAATCGTCCAGCCGATTGATTGGTGCATCCCTAATGATCAATATTATTGTCATTTTTCTACAAAAAGGCACCTCGTATTGCCTTTCCTAATAGGGAGTAATAATACTGAACAAGAAACTGGAATCACAAGAAAAAAATCTATAAGATAAGTAACAGTATATAATTTTGACTGTAAAGTAAAATAAATACATTTTACAAGAAAAACTTAAAACAGTAATATTAGCATGAATTAGATAATTGCCGTACAGTATCTCAATATTTTGTTTTTAATTTTCTTGTTTTGTTTATCTGAATTACTAAAACAAAAAATACTGTGTTGTTTGAGGGACTTTTATTGTTTATGTTTGCAGGATATTAGTGTTTCACTCTAACTATACTATTGAACCTTTCTTTGATCTTTTCCTCCTGTAATGTGTACATTTTCCTGCGAATAAAGGATTATCTCATGAATTTGACTAATTCTTCCAAGAGGAGGACACTAAGTGCAAAGTCCAAACACCTTTAAACATGATCTTGCGGCCCGAGTGAGCAAAGAAAAGCAGGCAAGGAAGGAAGGAGGAGGCCGCCGAGATGAGGAGTGCAAACGTCATTAGAGGAGCTAATGGAGGGAAGAAGGTGGGGAAAAAAGGGAAACTCACTCCAGCAGAGGTATTTACCCAACGCCTGGAGCAGAAAGGCAAACACAGCGTCAGTAATGACTGCTAAAGAAAATGTGTTGGGGGGGGGGGGGGGGGGATGACGGAGAGGGAGAAAAAGTGAGGAAGACATCCTGCTTGATTATGCCTTCAACGTGTTTTTAAACATCCAAATCATTCTGAACATTTGCACACTAGAGCTGTAACGCTTGTATCTGCCCCTTCCGTGGCGCCCAAGGGCACGAAAGGCAATATTTCCACAGCAGCTGCACAATTGTCGGACCGGCCGGCTTCAAAGAGATTCTGGGCCACGATACGCCTCGGTGGTGCTGCTACCCTGTCGATGGTGAGGTGACGCAGGTCACACTGACATGGTGGGGTTTTGTTGACGCGGCTGGATTTTCAGATCCTAAAGCCGCTTACTGCCCCGTGGTTCGCCCCTCACCTTTTGACCACAGGCCGATCATATACGTGGAGTCACATTAAAAATACAGCATCTGGACACACACCAGATCTTAAACTCCATTATCTGTCATGCCCTATGTCTAGTGAACCAACAGGCCAAGAAAAGTGTCAGTGTTTCACACAGATTTGAAATCTACTTGGGTGAGTGGACTACGGTGGTGGGGATGGGAGGCGGGTTGGACGAAAGGTGGGTCTTAGTCCTGTTACTATGTATCCTCTAGCCTCACGATCCACAAGTGAGTGACGGCGAACAAACGTTACATACGGTATATCCTGTCGCGACAGTTTTTTTTCCTTTTTAAATATATTTTTGATACATTTTCTTGAAAACTTTTTGGATGGTGGCCAATTTACTTGGGTGGCCGGCCCAAGTATTAACTCTTTGACTGCCAAAAACGTTAAATAACGTTTAGTAAAAACCTACGGAGGAGCGCCAAAGACGTTAAAAGACGTTCACCAAGTTTTTTTAGTTTTTTGGGGGAAACGGGTGGAGGAAAGCCTTGGCCAGCTGTGCTGAAAGTATCAAGCATATCTAGTTAGTATAATGGCTATTTTTGGCCCCTAGATGGCAGCGATGACTCTCTTTGGACAAGATTGGGTAGGCGTCAGTAGAAGACGTGAGGCGGAGCTAGAGTGTTGAGGGGACAATGGCTGAGGAAGCCATAATGGCGACCGGTTGCAAGCAGCTCACGCTTGAGCATTTTTTTCAAAGACGAAAAGCATCGACCAATGCTAAAGAGCACATTGATGACGACGATGATGATGATGGTGACTCCGAGGTTGACGCCGAAGTTGGAAGCGTTGACGCGGCGGCTATGATCACGTCATAAAGCCTCACCGGCTAGCGATGCTAACGCCGGAAAACGCAGAACACAACCGAGCACTTCTGCTCAGGAGGACGTTCAATCGGACGACGAAGAGTCCAATGCATATTCATCGGAAGAGTGGGTACAGTCTGATCACGGAGAAGACACTGGTTATGGACTACGATGCCACCATGAATGGAGCGGATAAGATGGATCAACCACCCGGTATAGGAAGTGAAGGACATGAGGAAGCCAGACGTAACACCACCGTAATGTCACCGTATCATGATCCTGAGAGTAGACTTGATGGCAACATGGCCAAACACACTGCAGTATATACTTGCTATTCCCCGGAAAAAAAAAGGCCGGCAAGAAAGTGTAGCGTCTGCACGCTAAGGAGCCATCGCAGTGAAACTAATCTGTTGTGCAAATCCTGCTGCGTCCTCTTGCACGCAGGGGAGTGTTACAAAAAGAAAAACTGTATTTGAAACATCCACACAATTGTAAATAGTACCACGGTTGCACACATTTGTAAATAGTTTGCCAAATTGTTTTGTCAAATTGTTACACTGTTGAATGTAAATAAACGTATTTTGCTATCAAAAAACACTTTTTCATTGTTGGTGGTAGTGTTTTACAGAAGTAAAGCACTGTTTAGGTGTTTGTGGCATCATTCATGGACAAAAAGAAGTGTACAATTCACTAGAGTGCATGAAATAATATTGTTTCACAAAAAGCTTGATTTTTCCGTTTTTTGTTTCAAAACAGAGCATTTGGGTGAAACTAACCATTTTCTATTGTTGATTACTGAAAAACGGAATAAGGTAGAAACAAACTTTTTTTTCTGATGAAAGATGATAGTTCAATGTTTCATTTGGTAGTATGTGTGTTTCCATAGTCCAAACACAACATTTTCTGTGGACCTTGAAAGATCAGTCAAAATGCTTAAATCGGCTGGCACTGACAGCATCCCTTTTCTGAAAACGTCTGGCAGTCAAAGAGTTAACATGGTGTAGGAAACACTGAGCGTGCAATTTCCTGCACTCAATGATAGATTTTGAGGTGCGCTATGGGCAATTTTGTGCAAATTCCAGCAAATGGTTCCCACAAAATGTGGAAGCAAACAATGACAAAAAATCACTTCACCTGAAATGTCCGCTCTATACCGTCCATGCACATAGACAACCTCAAGCTGACCGCCACCCATGCGGTCAACTTTCAACAAACACCTGTCAAAGGCTGTTGATGTCGAGGTCCTTTAAAGTTGCTGTCAGGCTTATAGAGCGGCCACGGATCCCGGCAGAAAGGAAAGGTCACGCCAAACGTCCCCTAGACTTCTTAACAGTCTTATTCACCCGTCATACGCTCACTCACGGGCTGTCTGTCACCTCCCACACGAGGCCGTGACACCTCGGACACACCTCTGCGGGCAGCCACCGTCCTCTCGCTCCACCTGTGACAGGTTGACACGGCGGCGAGTTGCCAGTCGATGGCGCTCAGAGCAAAAGGGCTCGTTTTCCTTTGCCACGACCTCTGAGATGGATTCCGGTGTCGTTATCACCCTCTCAAACCCCCGACTGAGGCATGCTGCCTTCTACAAGTAAATAAACAATCTTTTTCTCTACCTTGTCTACTCCCGGCAATGACCTGGCAGATGTCACTCATACTTAAGGAAAATACCTCATCTACCAAAAACAAACAAAAAAACATCCTAGATCTAAAATTTCATCTGGATTTTCCTCAAATTTAAACTACTGACAATGAAAATATGAAGGTTGAATCACGCATGCCCTTTTCATGACAAATGCTCCAAATGACTACCAAACTTTGACCCCATTTCCCACTGAACAGTATACAGTAGTCTGGTATGAATTTTTATACAAAGGTTCATTCCACTAGTATTCGTTACCCCACTTGATGGTGGAATAGCAGGTCTGATCCAAACCATATTGGGGTAGATGATCCTTGAAATCATTTAAATAAAAAAAAGAACCATTTATCCATTTGTCCACCTCTAGGAACTAGGAAGTAGACCACTGACTAACAAACAGATGGAAACACAAACACGACAGACACACCACTCGTTTTTTCCCCCACATAGGTAGGTCCAAGGAGAAACTCCTATAAGTGTGAATGCTGCACTTCTATTCGGCACAAAAGTAGACCAGTGCTTCTATTTGTAGGTCAAGTCTTGTCTTGTCAGGAGCGCCATCCTCTTCCCGTTGGAGCTGACAGCTGGGAGCAGCAGAGGGGCCTCTGACTTGAACATACTCAGCCAGTAGTTAAGCCTGTTTGACATCAGGAGCACATAGGTTCAAGTTTTTGCATTTCAACTATTAATCCTCAGCTGTACCCGACACTGTTAACAGGGCAATGGTTCAAGTAAAACACTGGAAGTTGGGAAAAGCAGCAGGCGGGAATAAGAAATGATCGTTTGACTGACCTATTCAAGTTCCTGCTCATTTTACACTGTATGGGCCATTGTTACGTTCATGTACAGACAAAATGTACAGTATGTCACAAAGATCATGCCAATCATCATTAGTCTCAAGTTTTAACCACTGATATTTTGTTTCACTCAATTGTGCGGCTGCTGTGATTGACAAAGCTGACAAACAATTGCTACCGAATAAAACCTGTTTTCCACCCTTCTGTTATATCAAGATATTCTTGTTTGGCCGCTTCACGACATCATTTTATAATCTAAATTGGACCAATCAGCAGTGAGTTCAATTCGAAGGCTAACTGTCGTGAACTATACAGAAGATCATACATGGTCCCAAATGTCATGACTTCATAGACAGATAGAGCCTTTAATCTCAATTCCAAATTTGTCCATACTTTGTTTCTAATTATGCTCCCAGTGCACAAAAAAATGCTCAGATTTCAATTTAAGACATTTCAAGCCCTTTGGGAATAGACAATATCAATGTATATTTGGGATGGTTCTGCTCATTTCAATCTCTACTTATTTGTCAAATTTCAAAGAATTCCTATGGGAGTTAACAATGTTCATGCATGTGTGACATTTTAATAGGCTTTCAAGCTTTCAAGACGACGTCTCATTTTGTAATGACATGACAACCCTGGAGAACCCAAGATCCCTTTTCTTCTTTGAAAAATTATGAACTATGCATTAAATGACTGCTATAGGTCCACTGAACACCAAAATATCAAGTTTTTCAATTGTAACCCTTTATTCTCTAAATTAGGATTTAGGCAAAATTTTACCCTTTGGGATTTAGGAGTATAATTTCCAAGAACCATAATAACAAACACTGTCAATGCAAACTAGTCCCAGTGCCGAGCTTTTTCAAAAGGCTCTGGTCCATCATATGTTTTGCCATTTCAAACAAACAGTGTTGGCATTAGACTTGATTTGATAATTTGAGGATCCATAGCCTTTCTTGGACAGCTCTTTGTCATTTATCGGGTTGCACTTCAACATGTGGTTATTTTTCTCAGTTTCTGTGTATTGGATTCCCTTTGCCAGTCATTTCTCTCTCATTTCTGGCTTCACCACAATGCCCACACCAACTCTCAACTGTACTACTGAGGTAATTTTGTAAAATATATTATACAAATGAATTTATTTCAAATCTTTAGCCAAATAGGCCTGTCACCATTCTCCATTTACAGTCACCAGAACCAAGTGCCAGACAATTTTTAACCCCAACATCCAGAGTAACCCATCCTTTTTTGAACTAGCTCAGAGTTGCTAATTTGTGTGTGTGTGTGTGTGTGTGTGTGTGTGTGTGTGTGTGTGTGTGTGTGTGGCGGGTGGCTATAAAACATACCTCTGGGAATTCGGCAAGCTAATATCAAATAGATTAACAAAATATACACAATTTTACCAACTGATGGTTTACAGAAAAGAAGATTTTGTTTGGATAGATTTCCAGCTCAACGAAACAGCATGTTGCCAGCCATCTTGTTATTGCCCCTTTGGATCATGTCAGTTCAATATTCATACACTAGATGGCTCTATGCAGGGGTCAAAAGTGGCACTCTGGACTTTAAGTAAAATTTTTCAACAACAACAAAAAGTTTGTTATTTTGGTAGCAGAATTAACAGGGGTCAAATTTGACCCCGTGGTTTCTCCAGGGTAAGGCCTTAATTTGTTTGTGTATGTGTGTGTGTGTGGGGGGGGGGGGGGGTATGTAAAACTGGATCTGCAGACACCCTCACAGTCAAAAATATTGGAGAAAGTCTTCCCATTAGAGTAAAGCTGTTGTCCCAAAAGTCAATTTAGTTGATTGTTGTCCCTGTATCGTCCAAATAGCGAAGTAGTGACTTTTCAGACCCCTCTAGCAGTCTTATTTTTTTCTAAACACAATCGAGTGTAATTCTCCCGCTAAGAAACAGACATGAGCGCAGTCACATTCACTATATTTTCTGTCGGTCAAGAAATTAGCCCAATGGAAAGCAATCATGGAGTCACTCGTGCTGAACATTACCAAATACATTATAAAGATTGCTTAAGCAGAGATTTATCAACATTTTGAAAACTTTTGACGAGAGGTACGTATATGCTTCTTAACTCTTCAACAACAGACATAAGAACAAAAAGACACCACCACCACAGTCCAAAATGTTGTGGAAATTCCTTTCAGAGTGTAAACTATTATACTGTAGCTGAGGAAGGACTTTCATGTAAGGATGCCACTGTGTCACAATAGTTTTGTCCATTTAGTTGACTGTTTTGCCCTCATGCGTCACAACTTTCAATCCAAACTGGCACTTGTTTCTCTTCACACACCCATACATACGCTTAAGGTTGTCTGGGCGGGTCCACATCCCAAACGGCCTTGCTGTTGTCACGGCAACAAGCATTTATCCTGGCTAACATCTGCCGCGCGACCCTGGGCCGCCCGGATCGGGCTTTAATCCCCTCACGTAGCCGTGTTGTGGGGGAAAACATTCTTTCCTTTCTTTGGGGGAGCAGGGTGGGGATGATTGAGAGGGAGGGAAAGGGGCAGAGAGGGAACACAAACGGGACGAGCCATATTGCTGGTAACCTGCAGGCGAGCGGATCACACAGTGTAGTCTGTTGCGTGGTCCCCTATACCTCACCTTCTCCTTCTCCCACAACCCACAAAATTAGGGCTGTGCAGAGGGATGTGACAGCCATCCTTCGTCAGTGACTTGCCATCGGCAGTCCAGTTGGATGGATTTGGGCTCTGGGGTTAATGAAAGGTCTGGCGAGCTGGCCTTGGTGCAAAATCACTTTGATTCAGGCTGATTAGCACTAAAAATGTGAACAAAATATAATTATCTGCAGTGGATCCTTTGGATAAGCCATACTGTTGCTAGTAGGCATCCGGGAATCTACTGGTGTGTGACTTTACTAGTACTGCATATAAACATTACTAGTGTAGTAAGATAGTCTTTCTAATAGTGTCTTACTAGTGAGGACATCGATCATACTAGTAAATTGACCTTAATCTGGACAATAAGAATATTGGACGAAAAAAAATGCTCAAACAGCTCATGTAAAGTCACCATATAGCAGATTAGTATCCCCTAGTGGCTACTCAAAAAAAAAAAAACAGTAGAAAAAAAACGTGAGAAAAAACAAACATTTAGGCCCAAAGTATACCTGTGAGGTCTAAAATTACAAGTTGGCATATTAAAAACAAGACTTGGTAATATTCTGATAAGCATCTCCTCCAGGGACGAGATCTATTCTGCAGTGAAGAAAATGAAGATGCTGCTCCGTCATCGACGGCTATGGAATATGCATTTGTCTTAATATGGAGTTTAATGCCATCAAAAGCCATTTCACGGACCATTTGCTTGTGCAAACACCTCTGGAAGACAGACAGTGAGAGAGAGGGAGTGCGGTAGAGGCTCACTTGGAAGGAAAAACACATTTCCAGCATACTACTGTGTGTGTGTATTAGAAAAGTTAATTGAATAGTTATGCATAAGTGCCAAGAAGTTACTTGGTGTGTTTGCAGAGTGTTTGCAGAAGCCTGCATTCTCTCAGATTGTCAACATGGACACCATTTTCCCTCCCACATACACACGAGAGATACTACACTTAGGAAAAACTGCTCAGATTTTATCCAAAGACAGCAAATGTGGGGCTCTAATCAAATGGGACCTCCACCATGGCCAAGAAAGCCGACTTTGGATCAGCACCAAACAGATGTACAGTACACAAGTTCTTGGTCTTTGGGCGAGAGGTGGGGTTACACCCTGGACTAGTGGCCAGCCAATCACAGATCCAAGAACATCACTTAAAGATCCTGTAAAGTGAATTCAGAGGTTGTTTTCTTTCTCTCAATACTGTATATTGTACATGTTTGAAGATAATTGCTGAAAAGAATTGAACACTATGTAGAAGGCCTACTCAATTACGGTGAGTTAGCATTAAACCGGTTTTCATTAGCTATTAGCTCAAGCCTGTTAGCTCGCAAGCTAGTTAATGGCTAGCGCGGCAGCGCCTCTCATTCCAACGTAGAAAGCCCGTTTTTTTTTTTTTACATTAATATTCAAATTTGGCAGGGCTGGTAAAAACAGTATTTTTTGTTTTGTGTCGAATTTACAACTAATTTTATTTATTAACTAGTTTTTTTTTGTTTTTTTATCCTGAACATTTACATTCATTCAGACTTGACTCTGAATTTTATGGCTTATGTGTTTGCCCGCATCCAACACCTTGAAAGTCTTTGAAGATAATTAGGGTTTTGTAAAATTAAGACAATTAACCTACGGAGATTAAAACACAACATTCTTGGTAGACGCAATCGCAGTGAAAGCAACTTTTTGAATCATGTGCACTAATAGCAAGGCTCCTCAATTACCAGCTTCTTTAATCAATCAGTCTTTTACTTGCACTCTGTTATACTTTTATTTCTGTATGTAGTTTTTAAATGTCTTTAGTTCTTTGTTTTGAAATTCTTTTAAATATGGAACTTTTATTCATGTAAAACACAGAGTTACCTTGTGTATGAAATTGCCTTTAAAAAAAAGAGGGGAAAGAAAGGTCCAAAACACCATTCAAAAGAAAATACCTCAAACCAATCTTCTGGGATCATGCCTGACAGGACATCAGTGCTCATCTACAACAGTACAGTTAATAGTGCCGACTGTGGTCCTGCACTGACACCTAGTGGGATATTAACGTGAGACTGGAGGCCCAATTTTAACACCAGAGCAACTGTGCAATGGAGGACAAAAATCCTCCATTTTAGACAGGGACATGACAGTAATGTTGAGAACCACTATGCTACATAGGCGGGGATGTGGAAACTGCAATCTGGTCACGTCTGCTGGAACACAGAGACACCATAGTCTAGCGGAGCAGATAAAAAGGTGATGCTGGGTGTCCTCCTGGTTATAATACAGTATCTGACTCCTCCGGCTGTCGACGTGACGGGGGTCTCGCTCAGGTGCACCCTTCAGGGCCAAGTGGAGGAGCAGAATAGGATAGATGATAAAGAAAAGAAAAAGGTGGCGAGAGGAGGGAGGTGAAAGGTACAGAGGAGGCAAAGAGGAGGTGGAATGAGGAGAATAAAGCGAGCAATGTTCCAGAATCCTTGGCTGAACCAACGTCACTTCTGAGTGGCTCCAAGGGACAAAAGAGACCCCTCGCTGTTTTTTTTATTTTTTATAGAAAAGACAAAGATGAGGAGGCCAGAGAGGCAATCCGGTACCAGGTCCTATCACGCCAAGGCTGCTGTTTTTGTGAGAAGTCTAATCCTCACACATAACTTTAGATAACTACTGTATGGTAAATGTTCAATTAAAAGCCTCATAGGCATTAAAAACTGCAACAACAAAAAAATAATACAAAAAAACCCACCTGCAAGCGTATCCTTTTGAAATCATCTACTCATTCAAAACTCTTTTCAAACACAAAAATACAATGTACATTGTTGCCTTGAGATATGAGTTTCATTCGTTCCATGACCATACCCTTAACTCAAACATTTGTATTATCTTTCCCAAATGAAATGAATGGAAATAACTTTCATCTTGGAAAATATCACTCCATAATTTGGTACTTTATAAAGACAATCTGTAATGACATAATTAAATAGAATGTTAAGAATTAAACAGTTTTTTTTCTTTTTCTTTGCTTTAATTCAAGTGCAAGCCTTGGCCACCTGGGAGAAATATGATAAAGGCATACAGATATACTTTACACGGAGAGAGAGAGATCGCAGTAACATCATCAGTAATATTAGTTATTCTTCTCAGAAGAAAGAAAGAATATATGTCTGTGAGTAAGGTTGTCTGTTTGGATTTTGTACAAAATGTATGCAGTGTCTTTCTCTGTGTTCTCTGGTCATGCATGTGGCAGGAATACAAAGATGCATTGTTTTGAATCGTGTTATTTAAGTGATTTTGGCGTGGACGGGAATACTTCCTCACACCACATTGCCTTGACATATACATTCAACATGTAACAGAGCATTTTTATTGCTGTGTGGACCTAAAGACCTCAGTAAATTGAAAAGGCAATAAAATATTAACAATGCTCACCTGGCAGGTCCTCTCAAAAAGTCAAACCAAGATGGCAACAACACCTGGCCCGATGACAGGCCCGCTGATGTCAACAACAACAATAAAATCACTGCAAATAAAGACACAGAAATCAATTGCATGCCCAGTCACCGAATCAACTCGGTTCTGTTCTTATTTGTGACGATTGGTCCACGGACGTTAAGTGTTTCATATGCAAGAAACATACAACAAAATAAGTTAGGTTACACTTACAAACAGAAGTGAGTAAAGTTTCTAAACCGGTGGTTATATATCGTGCTTATCAGGACGTCTTATCACGTCTACGGAAGTAGCGTCTTCTTTTAGGTGCTCCGTGCTTCACGCCAACGACTGTCCAACTTGAGCAAAGTTCATTCACAGTTGAGTGTATTGTACACTGTCATCACACATTACATCAAACGTCATTTAAACGACCCGCTTCATCAGTTAACATGTAAACTTAAACCGTGTGGACGTCGAACGCCGCACTATCCACTGTAGCTAGCAAAACACGACAGGGCTCACGCCGTCTAATTGCTATAATAATTAATTAGTTTCCACGTTGCTAAACGCTAACTGCTGCGTCGCGTGACGTCGCTAGGCAACAAGCCGTGCTAACATGCTAACAGGCGAGACTTACAGAATCAGCAGCCGTTGGGCTTAAACTGGCGGCTATCTTCATGGCGGCGCGTAACACACGTTAGTATGTGTCTTCCATAAGCTAGTTGTTGCAACACGCGTCACTTGCTGTGGCTGCTTAAAAAAACCTTCATAAAGCCTACCATGGAAAAACAACACAACTACACTTCCCAGGTTCTTTCGAGATTCTGAGCGTGAGCGCTCCAACTCTCGCGAGTTGTTTTGCGGTGGCGAATGACCTACCACCTGGTCGGCTAACTAACGACAACATGGTGAGTATACACGTCTACTACCGATTAGATGTTCTTATTTATCCTGTATCGACGTAGAACGTAAGTTTTAACAGTGATTGCTTGAATTCATGATTTGAAAAAAAGTTATTTCAAACTGATTACACGTATGACTTTAATTATGTAACACCAGTCAGGCTGGACATTGAATGGCAGACCGCCATGTTACTAGTTGAATCTTCTTGGTTGGAAGTTTTCAAGAAATTGTAACGTGAATGTTAACTGTTAGGGTTTAGTTTTGTTGTTGTTGTTCTTTAATATGATATATGTACAGGATAGCTCACAGTGTCTATATTTGAAGTGACCTGATTCAAGTTAATCCTGCGTAAACGAGAATGTCGACAACACCCTATTCAAGTGTGCTACCTCTTGCCTACCTACCCTTGTGTGTGAAATCAATGCTAATTGTACTAACGTCTATGTTCTCTGCCTTGTTCCCACTCCTTTCGCAGTCTGAGCCAATTAGAGTTCTGGTGACTGGCGCAGCAGGGCAGATTGCCTACTCTCTGTTGTTCAGCATTGCCAAAGGAGATGTCTTTGGCAAAGATCAGGTAAAGGAACGCATTTAATCACTCGTGCTCTCCATATCTTATCAAGGGGCGTCACAAGACAGACACACCTGTCAGAAAATGGCTGTGTGGGGGACTTCGACAAGCAGTTGCGCCTGTGAGAATTGATCAGCTTGCACACGGGAGGATTGTCCTTGAAGCCTGGTAAAATGGATCCAGTGCCAAGCACCTAGGGCTGTAATTTAAAACCACTTGTTAGAAATGCGCTGCACTCCCTTGGCATTGCTCACAGGCTTTCAGAGTCCAATCCAAAGTAGTCTTTCTTTCTTACGTGTCATAATTTTAGTCTTCCATTTGTTTCCTGTCTTTCATGCCAGCCCCTCACACTCCTCCTCCTGGATATTACGCCCATGATGCCTGTTTTGGAAGGTGTGGTCATGGAACTGCAGGACTGTGCCCTCCCTCTTCTGAGAGGTGACTGTTTACTACAGTAAATTATTTGTGGATTTTCACTTTTCATAGCGGGGCTTGGTCCCTACCCCACACTTTGGTATAATAATACACATCAGTTGATTCATGCTGAGATTCTCCTCCCCTGCAGAAATTGTGGCCACTGACAAGGTGGAAGTGGCCTTCAAGGACCTGGATGCCGCCATCTTGGTGGGCTCCATGCCCAGGAGGGAGGGAATGGAGAGGAAGGACCTGCTCAAAGCCAATGTGGCCATCTTCGAGACGCAAGGAAAGGCCCTAGACAAGTACGCCAAGAAGACTGTCAAGGTAGTAACACGAGGAAGTGCTCAGTTATGCATTTTTGGATGTCTTTGACACATGGGAGCTAATTGTGATACTTTCAGGTTCTGGTGGTCGGAAACCCAGCTAACACCAACTGTCTGATTGCAATGAAGTCTGCTCCCTCCATTCCCAAGGAGAACTTCTCGTGCCTCACCCGCCTCGATCATAACAGGGCTCGCTCTCAGGTCTCTGCACGTTTCTACTTCCTGTTACTATTCGATAAATGTTGATATGCAAAGTAACTTTCTGACTTCCCAATTGTATGTAAGGCTGCCTGTAACACACTCACTCTGTGTGTACGTCCCATAGGTTGCAATGCGTTGCTGTGTCCCAGCCACCCATGTCAAGAACGTAATCATCTGGGGTAACCACTCGTCCACGCAATACCCGGATGTGCACCACTGCAAGGTCAACATGTCCGGCAGCGAAATGGCCTGTTTTGATGCCGTCAAGGACGAAGCCTGGCTCAAAGGGGACTTCATCACTGTGAGCAAACCATTGTGGTGATTTCATTTTTTAAATGTATTTTTTTTATTCTCACATGGCTGCAAATCACCATCTGTACAGGACATAATCTAATCACATCATTCCCATCCACAACCATGGAAAAAGCTTAGAGATGTGCATTGCATTTAGAAAACCTAGTGTATGTGTTTTTTAAATGTTTTTTTATTTAGCATTTTCAGTATTAAGTAGCAAAGTACAAAAAAGAAAGAACTGACAGTCCAGAAACTTCCCCTCTTGCTTGTTTTTGCCAAGTGATGGATGATGTTCCACCTGGTCAAAGTTATCTAAAAAGTCAGTTTTGAGTGACAGAATGCATAGGGAAAAATCATTTTGTGTCCAAATCTTTGTTTGTGTGGCCACGTCCCAGTGCTTGTGTTAATGTCGTCCATGTTGCCGTGCTGCAGACGGTGCAGCAGAGAGGCGCTGCTGTCATCAAAGCCAGGAAGCTGTCCAGCGCCATGTCTGCAGCCAAGGCCATCTGCGACCACATGAAGGACATCTGGTTCGGCACCCCGCAGGTAAACCGGCGTCTCCATCCATTATTTTGCTAATTTTTACCCTGTGTGGGATGTAGGCAAGTATACCCACACAATCAAAATTTTGAGGGACTCTTCTAAACAAGTTTGTGCTTCTTTTCATCCAGGGCGAGTTCATTTCCATGGGTGTGAACTCCTCAGGCAACACCTACAAAGTTCCAAATGACCTCATCTACTCCTTCCCTGTCCAGATCAAGGTTAGCATGCTAACATACATTGGAGTTGTCTGACTATAATACCGTGCTTCACTGCTTACCCACCTTTGGTGTAGATACCTTAGCTCAGGGATGGGCAACTGGTGGTCTTAGGAGACATATGTGGCCTGCACCGCACACTAAGTGGCCCCTTGGTTAATTTACTCGCCACCTCAAAAACTTATTTTTTTTCTCTGTTTTTTTAAAAGCAATTTTTGAGGGAGGGGTTTTGCTAGTCCTGTACTTGGATGTTTCAGCTGATGCTGTAATTAACATAATGTCTCTTCCTCTCATCAGAACAAGTCCTGGAAAATAGTGGAAGGTCTGGCCATCAATGACTTTTCCAAGGCCAAGATGGAGGCCACAGCCACAGAGCTAATAGAGGAGAGGGACACAGCGCTGGATTTCCTGTCCAAGTGACTATGTTTAGACGCCCGTCTGTGACAAAGCACTCCCTACAATGTCCTTGTATTCCTCTTTTATGTGTATGTGTAAGAGATGTAGTGTGTGTTTTCTTGTGACTTTGGGGGGAAAAAATGGAATGCTTTGGTACTACAATAGATCCAAAGGGCACTTAGCTGTAGGTATGCACATTTGCAATTTTGAAGGGTAGCACAAGAGCTTCACAAATTTTTTTGGTTCTTCGACTTCTGTGTTATATCATACTCCCTCATAAAGGGCATAAACATCCTGGTTTCTCTGAACAGTGCTGTCTAATTCATTATACCTTTAACCATAAACAAGTGGCACTCCAATGTGAGCGTTAGGTCCATATAATTTGTCACCTGTGACTTGTCATTTCACTTTGTTACATGTAGTTAATTGGTTTAAAAAAAAAAAAAAAAGCACACTTAAATCCTAGCTGTTCATGCTGTAACAATAAAAGACTTGAACAGTATTGGGCTTGATTCATTGAGTACTGAATTACAATTAACAACAATGTGTGTATATATTTTTATCAGTAACTTATGTTACCAATTTCCTCCTGTGTCGTCACCACAAAAAAATAAAAAGATAAGTCAAACTCCACAATAAAAACCCTTTGACTGCTACCTGAGCTGAAGTCTCCAAATTTGCTGACATCTTGCTTTATGTATGGCCATCAAAGCATGAAATCGTGCAAGTCTTGCTGTCTTTTGAAATATATGATTTATGATCTAACATGAATGCGTATAGACTACATGAACTGGACCGGCAAGTCTGCACATGAATGGTCCGTTTATTTAAAACACACAAGACAAGAACTTTTTATACAACCTCATGGTAGACAGCAGCATAATTAATAAATACCATCGTGTGGTGCAATATCAACATGACCCCAGGGTGGGGCAGGATTTGCCTTCTTTTTCAAGTATAATATTTTTGTACTGTATGACGATAGTTGATGACACCAAATGGACTCAATTGTGTCAGCTCCAATATAAAAGAATGTTGTCGAGCTGGTTAAGTGCATATAATATCTGGAAATGACAGTAAAGTATATGGATGACAAATTACTGACAGATCTCAAAGGGTTATTTTTTCCTCAATATCTAAGCATCTTTTTTTCTATTACTACATATGCTTAGATATTGAGAAAAAAATAACCCTTTGTCGTCTGTCAGTAATTTAATATCAGACTTCTATTACCGTCAAATAAAATGGCATCAATCCAAAGATTGTAAATAAAATATTTGTCCATTAAAAAACAAAAGCCGAAAATGTCTTTAGTTGTGTCACAAACTCATTGGCGTTTGGAAAATACAGCACAGAAACGTCGCACTCCAATTCGTTCTTGAAATGTCTTCGTTCCTGCTTCGCATAAACCCATTGGCGCTTGGCTCAGATGTCATACGAACACCACGCTCTGATTGGCTTTGTCTGACGCTGACAGCCTCCATATCGTTCCTGTTCGAAATGTCACTTTAGAGAGGAGAAAAAACTGATCTATTTCTCTCCCAACACAACACAAGTTCCGTCGTATTTTCACTTATTTATTTAAACACAAACAGACAGCACGGTGTGTTGATGTGTAAACGCCACAGAGAGGAAATAAATATTCGTGTGTGTGTGTGTGTGTGTGTGTGTGTGCGTGTGTGTGCGTGTGTGTGTGTGTGTGTGTCCCCTCTGCGGGGAGTTGCTTGTTGTGGTCCCTTTCGAACCGCTGGACCGGGCCGACCCCATCGACCGCCGGCATCCTGTGGCCAATCGGTAAGACTAACACTACCGGTTTTGTTCACGTTTTATTATATATTTTTTAACACGTAGCTGGCTAGCTAGTTTAACCCATAAAGGCTTTCTTTCCTCGGGGGCTCATTTTAGCCACAGTAGTTCCTCTTCTCCGCGGTGCGTTCATGACACCTCCGTTTTTCGGAGTCGTCACTTGTTCGGGGAGCGCATAGCCTACGTGCTGCGTTTGCAGTCTTTGCACCTTTGCTTTTGTAAAGTCCCGTTAGCTACGACGGGTAGATGGGAGTGTTCCCCGCGGTGGGGTTAATAATTAACGTGGGTGCGTGTGTTTGCGATGTTAAAAAAAACAAAAGCGGGGAAATATCTCCGCAATAATGTGGTCGTAAAATCCCAAGCAGCGTTGAAGGTGAGGAGGAGAAGGCGGAAAAACCTGGTAGAGGTTATAAATCGCAGCCAGGACTTGTGACGTGGGTTTACGCGGGGGGAGGCAAGGGATAAAAACGGTTTGTGGGACTACATTGCATTTGGCGGCTGGCCAGTGAGATAAGTGCGAATGTGTCCTTGTTTTTTTGCTCCTTGTTTAATGACTTGGGCAGGGATTTCCTATTCTCTGGAGCTCCGCTGGTGTTTGGAAGCTCACTGCATGAATGGACAGTCAGCACTCAGCCCAGGAAACTTTTCTGCACCACGGAATGACACTTTGGAATTAACTGGCAATTGTTACAGGTTTTATTAGTCTTAACATCTTATCACCTGACTGATTTAATCATGGCCCTTTATGCGGAAGGTAAGGAACGTTTGTACTTTAACTAGAATTATTTTGTGGATTAAAAAACAAAACAAATTTCTCTATGTCCCAATGAGATGAGCCTCAATTGAGACTTTTTTTTTTATTTTTTAATTAAATTAGCCAACATATTTACTATGTGAATTAAGCAAATTAAGGCACTGAAACATGAACCGCCAATGTAGGCATCTGTTCTCAAACCTGCGGACCGGGGGCCATCTGCTGCCTGCAGGATGATATTTTGCAGTCCTCTACTTGCAATCAGTTTTGTGTCAATGTGGCCCCAATGTTTTTGTTTTGTTTTGCTGTGTTGTTGTCCTGGGCCTTTTTTCCCCCCAAACACTTATGACTACCATAACTCAGGCTCATGACAACGTTTTGCAAAATGCAATTCTGAAGTCCAAGGTGGATGGAGAAGATGTCATGTCTTTATGTATTTTTCAAAACCTGCCAGGAAGAGAAAAGTTAGCGATGAGAACAGCCGATTTCAAGAAAAACAGGAGATGGAATGTTTTTTTTGTTTTGTTTTTTTTAGCAGAGAGGCACATTACTCAACTAGATATGCTGAGGACTATGCAAGTACCATGTAGATAAGAAAGAGGACTAGGTCGCAAGCAAATTTGTATGGGTTTTCTTGCCTTGTAAAGTCAAACAAATACTAAATAATTAAGTATTGTAAAACAGTCAAATTCTCTGCCTGTAAAATATCAAGTATTTATTTGTCTGTAGTTTTCATGCAAACCCAAAAAGAAACCAATTGCCGCAATTCCAAAAGAAATTCAGAAGCTACCGTTTCACGCAAACAGACTGTAAAGTTACCACCTCATAGCTGTAGCAATTTATATATTTATTAAGCTATATTATTGCCTCTTTCGTGTAGAAATCCCACAAAGCTGCCACATCACAATTTGAGTAAAATCTTTAATTTTTTTTCTCCTAGGCCTTCACACAGAACCCAGTGGGAAAAAAAAAACACATTGCTACAATTCCCCAAAAGAATGCACAACTAGTAACCTCTTTCTCACACAGATCTTGCAAAATTGCAGCACAGGTAAAAGACCAAATGATGCTGTGAAGTGGTTAAAATGTAAAATTTCCTTGAAGCTTTTATTTTTTGATTCCAAACTCAAAGGATATCGATTGTGCCTTGAATGAAGACCAACTGCAAAGTGTCTCACTTCTCTCTAATACGCCAGAAGCGGATGTCATGACATCTTACTTGTCACTTTCACCCTCCTAACATTTGTTTTCTGTTAGCACTTTTTGTCAGAATTTGCTTCTGAGGCCGAAAAAAAGGACACTGCTTAAAATAATATTTATAAAAGTCAGCTATGTGAACAACTATCTCCATCTACCAGGGGACAAATTGGTCCCTAAACTGTTTTGTCGCAAATCAGAGAAAGTAGAGCCAGCATTTATTATCCTGTGCCTTTCACACAGAACCCAACAGTGTGATATTATCGTGTCTGTTGCTTTCCACATCTTCAGAGTCATGTTCAACTTGACGCTTGGCATTGTGCTCAGTGATGCAAGTAAGGCTTCCAGGCAGCTGCTGTACCCTGGAAATGGGTCACAAAGTCCCAAGTGTAGAGTTCCTGTGCTGCCAAAGGAGATTTGGTTCGGGATATTGCAGAGACAATGTCACGGCACCCCACAATCATATCATTTGGTGACGTGAGCATCGAGAGCCCCAAAGTGGGACGTATAAAATACTCATTGGACATTTGCTTTCAACACAAAAGGGCGGGAACAGTGAGAAACGTTGCAGTCCTTTTCCCAGCATTGCGGAATACCGTCCCATCGGAGTCTTGTGTGAATTGTGAAGTGCATATTCTTGTTGGATGGCTTTCACCACAACACGATGGGAGACATGAGAAATTAAACACCCTATTCCAGGAATTACATAATATTGTCCCGCGTCTGGTACTACCTTTGTAGGTGGAAAATTGCTGTCTTTTAACGGTTTAAGTTGCATAACATTACTTCCTGTCATGTCTCTTCATGTTAGTGTTAATATTGTACAGTGTCTGTTCAGCTTTAATGCTGACAATGTTCCTTCCGAGTGTTCTCACATGCATGAAATGATTCATTAATCGTGATTAATCTCATGAGTCATTCTTCCCCAAATGTATATGATGTTCTTCCACAACGTGATCAGAACACAAGGATGTTTCTGCCAAAAGCGTCAGTAACATCTTGTTTCCAGATGTAACTGTTTTGTTGTTGGATCACATCAGTGTCTCTTGCAATTTGCTGACATCAACCATGATGATGGTTTGAAGTTTTGTCTGACTTGTGAGGCATGAGAAAATCTTTAGACTTTTGAGGCACATTTTTACAGGAAATGTAAAATCCAAATATTTTGAGGCAATGTTTGGATTTTACATTTTTACAGGAAATGTAAAATCCAAATATTTTTGAGGCAATGTTGTTTGGATTTTTTGAATTTGAAGTTGGAATTCACTCGACTGATCAGGCAGCTTTATTTTATTTGTTTTAACCCAACCATTCCCCATTAGGTGAAAAACACACAAAAATACAGATTAAATTACACACACACACACACACAATACCTATAAATTACCTTAATTTAACTGTACTCAACCAATTCTTCTATATTTAAATGCATGCTTTAACCTGAATCACATTTTTATTGCTAGATTAAATTACAGACACATTTACACAAACCGTGATCTATACTAAACACTCAAACAGTAAATGAATTATATACATATAAAATGAAAAATCGCATTACATTTCAATTAAATTAATCCTGTGACTAACATTTCATAACCAAACATTTTAGGATTGAAAACCAGTGAATGGGCTCAATAATGCCATTGCCAATGCTTTTAAACATACAATCCCACCACATTGCGGTTTTTTTTTTTAACTCTTTGACTGCCAAAAACGTTAAATAACGTTTAGTAAAATCCTACGGAGGAGCGCCAAAGACGTTAACCAAGTTTTTTTTTTTTGGGGGGGGGGAAACGGGTGGAGGAAAGCCTTGGCCAGCTGTGCTGAAAGTATCAAGCAGATCTAGTTAGTATAATGACTATTTTTGGCCCCTAGATGGCAGCGATGACTCTTTGGACAAGATCAGGTAGGCGTCAGTAGTAGAAGACGTGAGGCGGAGCTAGAGTGTTGAGGGGACAATGGCTGAGAAAGCGAAAATGGCGACCGGTGGCAAGCAGCTCACGCTTGATCGTTTTTTTCAAAGAAGAGAAGCATCAACCAGTGCTAAAGAGCACATTGATGACGACGATGATGGTGACTCAGAGATTGACGCCGAAGTTGGAAGCATTGACGCGGCGGCTATGACCACGTCATAAAGCCTCACCGGCTAGCGATGCTGACGGCGGAAAACGCGGAGCACAACCGCGCACTACTGCACAGGCGGAGTTCAATCGGACGACGAAGAGTGCCCCAAGTCCAATGCATATTCATCGGAGGAGTGGGTACAGTCTGATCACGGAGAAGACACTGGTTATGGACTACGATGCCACCATGAATGGAGCGGGACCTTTCTGTGGACCTTGAAAGATCAGTCAAAATGCTTAAAATGGCTGGCACCCACGGCATCCCTTTTCTGAAAACGTCTGGCAGTCAAAGAGTTAAAGATAAACAATAACTGGTCAGATAAACAACTTGCTGAATCAAATGTATCTAAACGCAGTCTTACCGGCTGCCTCTCCGGCGTTTTAGAGTAGTTTGTCCGTGAGCATGAGAGTTCAGACCAGAAGGCGAGTGCCCTTTTTCTGCTGCTGCCTGATTTGAAATTAGTTCCATCTGTGACAGGTGTCACCTTTAAAAGGTCAGGCAGTGCGCTTGTCCTTCCAGGTCACTGTAGTTCTCCGGACATTTTTTGTAGTTCTTTTAACGGCTTGACACCTCCCACTCAATATTCCCATGAAAACACTGGGAAGATCGCCACTCTAAAGTCAAACTTCTATTGTTAGACAGATTGGTCACCGACTTTGCTGTCCATCTGGTCCTTTGCAAGTAGTAAGACGACAAGCTGCCTAACATCCCTGTGAAGAATGGTGAGCTGGATCTTCTGTCTCTTTGCATCAATTTTATTCCCTTTACACAATAACTTGGGAAAACCCTGACATCGACGTGCCTCACGACTCCTTTAATGTCTGGGTTTGTGCTTATGAATGCCAAGTCTCAGTGCAATTTGGTCACTTAGCCAGACAACATCACCAATGGTAACATTTCTCTTTGAGTGTGCCACTTGCTCCTGATAAATAAGTTGGGACCTGCAAATTGGCTCTAGCTCCTCCAGAACTTGTTAACTTCATCCTGCATTCCCTGACCCTCTTTTAGGGATAGGTCTTGAAGTTGAAGGTCCTGCGCTCCCAACTCTGGTATGCTCAGCCAAGCAAAAGGCTATTAGGTGTTACATATTGGATGCAGTCCTCCCGGCTCTGCATCAATTGGTTGCTCATTTGCTAGGTTGGCGGCCATGTATAGAGTTGTTGTTGAAAGGAGAGCAATGATGACGACATGTCAAATCGGTAAAATTACCAAAGGAACAATACTGAGCTCTCCAGAAGAAAAAAAAAAGGAAACCTTCAGTGGATAAGGTAGTAGTGACCTCTGCATGAATAGCTCTGCTGACCATGCAGCTGAAAACAGCCCCCCAGACCTTAAGTGTCACTCTTTTCTTGACATGATCTTTTACATGATAAAGGCCCAAAGAGGTAAACTGTTGTATACTGGAAGGGTGCATCTGGGGTTGTTCTTTCAGGAGGGAGGTCGCTCATTATTTGTTGACATCTCTCAGCTCTTACAGTCATCAACGACTCATTGTGCAATTCACGATCCATGCCTTCCTTCTAAGTTTGAGGAGGGTTCCTGCTACTCAATCGTGACCCTGACTGTGTGATTCATGAGCTAGCGGCACACATATCCATGAATCATAGAGCAAGATGGGAACTCCAATCTTCTTCTCTTCAAAATTCTGGACCCGGCCACCACACATCACCTTCTGAGTCTTTGGATCTTTGAAGACCACCAGTCGGTCCATGGTGGTACTTAGAAAAGACTTTCCTATTTGTGCAGCAAGAAAAACGTCTCAAGGAATCTTCATGCTCTGTTATGGACACTGCCTCCCACTTTGGGTTGTTCAGAGTTCTCTTTTTTCCAAGGAACTGCTTTGCGGCTTTCCAGATCAATGCCACGATCTTGACCAGTTTGGATAGACGGCTACCTCCTGATGTCGAAAATACTGTTTATAGCACATGTTGCTGGAGGTCTCTGTGAGTCTACATGTTTTGAATCTTGTTTTTCCTAAATTCTTTTAAATGTGGCCACAAATGCTTCTTCTTCTTCTGCAGTCTGTTGATGCTGTCCCTGGCAAATTTTGCTATTTCTTTTGCTGATTTCACTAGCCAAGCAAAAGAAATCCACCACCACTCTTGGGCTCTCGTGCTGCCTTGAATCTCGCCAATTCTATTAGCAAAGAATGTTTGATATACATAGCTGGCACACTGCACTGCTCCAAGGACTGTTTGGCTATCCAATAGGTGATACCATTGCTCAAATTGGATCTTACTGTGAAGTTCAAAGTACTTCTTTACCCGTGAGGCAAATACTACTCTACACATCTCTACTTTAACAGCATTTCCCTTGTGGTCAAATGGTGCGAGTTTGGCCTTGGATTCGACCAGCCTGATGATGGGGCCTTGATCAGAATCCCACCTCAGGTACAAAACTGCTCCATATGCTTGTTCACTGCCATCGGATAAGGTAACTGCCCAGGGTTTACTTGTGTTGCATGGTGGGGTCCGTGCTCTTGAGAATTTAACTTTGCTAAATTGAGCATATTCTTAAAAGAGCTGAATTGCATCTCCTCTGAGACAATCTGACAGAGCCATATCCCATGTGTCTTTGACTTGGCAGTTCTCACTCTATGCCCCCTGGAATGCTCTGCGGACCAAAATTCAGACATCTGGTTGAGAAGCTCTCTCCGTGTTAGTGGGTTCGGAGCGTGGACTCTGGTTTGCTCTTCCCGAAGAAGAGGCCAAGTCACATGTGCCTCCACCTCTTGGAGAAGTTGATGCCAACCATTACATGGAGTTTATACTCTTCCACAATGTGGCCCAGGCCAAGTGCCTTGTGATCCTCATCACACATTTGGTTTGGTAATATCATGACCTTATCCTCAGTCCTCTTCAGCTTGTTGTTTCCTCCCACTTTGCCCAGACAGGACACATGACTTGAGTTCAAAACCACCAGCTTGCAGAATTCGTTGCATGTTTATTGAAATGTTTTTTAGTTGATGAAGCTCGTTGTAAGACGTAAGAATATCATCAACATAGTTGTCATTGTGAAGTAAGCTTTCCTCTTCTGTGAGATGGGTAAAAGCAGGGAGGTTAGCATTTTCTTGCATTGCCAGCTGCGCAATGCAACCGGCTGGCTTGTCTCCAATGTTCACTTTGGTTATGGCATAATCTCTGAGCTCCTCCTCTTCTGAGTCTCTCCAGAGAAATGTGTGAAGGTGCACTTCTTGGTCCTCCAGCCAGACTGAGTTGTACTTTTTTTTTTTTTAAGTCGCCAAGGGCAGCAAAGACTCCCTCCCGAAATCTGAGAAGGACAGCCCTCATCTGGGTGAGGACATCCAGGCCATTCATGAGCAAATCGTTCAAACTTACTCCACCACACTTCTGACTGCTATTCCACACCAGTCTGACTGGGGCTGTAACAGAATTGGGGTTTGGGGCAATGAGGTGACTAACATACCAGACTGGTCCAATCCATCTGGCAATCTCCTCTTTAGATGGTCTTCTCGCAGCCTTTCGTTCAATCATATCATGCACTTGTGCTTTATAAGCGCCTTTTTAGTCTGATTCCTTTGAGAGCCACTTCTCTGTTCGAAGAAATGTGGATTCCACAGCACTTCGGTTTGGCAGAGATGCTGGGTCGTCCAGCCAAGGATATCTTGCATGAAAGTGGGGTTCTTTGCTGTGGTCATCTTCCTTGACATAAGTTAGGCCTTTTTTTTTCAACTTTAAGCTCTCTTTCCTCAGCAAGAGTCATCTCCTTGACACCCGACATCCACCACATTTCGGCTCACATGCAGTCACAATACTGTTCCACCGCCACCAGTCCAAGTCTCGATCAGTTATCCATGTACTAGACTCCTTCTGTTCATTTGGAGGAAGTTGTCTTTGGTTTTTGTAATGGACCACCTCATTTTACAGCAGCTGCTCTCATTGATCTTGCAAAGTGCTTTTTGGACATGCAAGCTTGCACAGTAAGCTTCTCAAAAAGTTCAGGGTGCAAACCTGCCACAGTTTTCCCCAAGCGGACCATCCCAAAGTAAGAGATCTCCAACAGCACTGATCTTCTGAGGTGCCAGCTTACCTTCCCTATGGCTTATTAGCAGGTTTATTTCTTTGGGCCTTTCAAGTTCAGTCTGAGGGACATGGGGAAAGAAATTCTGCAGCTGCTCCGGAAACACATTAACATCTTCAATCTTGGCCAGCCCGTAACAGACCATTTGGTGTGACCCGAGCGTGCCTCTTGAAGTGTTAATTCGGATTCTTAGGGGGTATCGCCTCGTCTCAACGTAGACCTTCATTCCTCCAACTCCATGCACAACAACAGTGATTTCTTCACTTCTGAGATTTTGTTTGTTTGCAGCTTTATGGGTAATGTAGTTGGTGTCGGAGGCCAAGTCAATCAGTGTTCCAACTTTCTGTCCAGCATTTGCAGTTATGTTGAGAAGCATCATGATGACTGGAAGCTCCTTAATTCCACTCCCCAGAAAAAGGCTTGGCTGATTGTTCGCAGTATTTAAGGTTCTCGATGCAATGTCTGAAAACGCTTCTCGGCATTGACTTTCCACTTCTGGCGAAAGTTTGCCCAAGAATTCCTCCTGATATTCTGTGAACCTTTTCCTTGCATTGTTCATCTTCTGGACTCACTGTTCTTTTTTTGAGCATCCACTACTTTTCTTCACTTCCCCATTAGGGGCACAGGTAGTAATGGGGCTCTGGGATATGCCCCCCACTGCAGTCTTGATTTTTACATAGATAGCTGGTTTTGCAGTAGAAGTGGTCATCATGAACTTCAAGACACTTCAGACATGCTCCAAGCTTCTTCACGGCAGCCTCTCTCTCATCCGGTTTCAGTGTCCAGAACTGCTTACAGAAGTAAAACTTGCTCTTGTGCTTTCTGTCGCCACAGACCAGACATCCTGGATAGTATTTGCATGCCTTGTCTTGTTCTGGCATATCTTAGCTTAGTTTTAACTATTCTACTTGGATCTTCATCTCTCAGCTGCTCATAAATGCTCTCGTTCTTTGAGAAATGATAGGAGGCTATCAAACAGATTCTTTGATGTAATAGTATTCCTTCCATCAGTATAGACCAGTCATTCCTTCTTGAGGTTCTCTGGAAGTTTACTCTCGATTGACTTAAATCAGTGGATTTTTTTATTATTATACCAGAGTCTCCAAGATCAGCCAAATCCTGGAGTGCTTTCTCCACTGATTGAATTAGTGCCACTATTTTGTGTGGCTGATATCCTGACCGCTGGAATTTTTTGCAAATCCTCCACTATTTCAATGGCAATTGATGTTTGGTTCCCAAATCTGTTTTATAAGACACTGAAGATGTCATCTGCTGTAAACTGTAGGTTCTTTATTTTGTCATCGAGACCGTCCAGTAATTGAAACTTCTTGACCTCCTTTGACCCAGTGGGTTCACCTTGTCTTTGCAGTGCCTCCCAATCCTTTTCCACCTGTGGAAATGCCTCAATAGTTCCTCATAACATTGTTGGCCAAGCAAGAAAGTATTTTTGCAACAGTTCTCTCCACCTTCAGTTGCTCAAGTGACTTAACTTCCTGGTCAGCAGTGTTGGGAACATTACTTTAAAAAAGTAATTAGTTATAGTTACTTATTACTTGCTTAAAAAAAGAAACCGAGTTAGTAATTGAGTTATTTCATAATAAAAGTAACTATTTTCATTACTACAAATATAAAATAAATGTTTTATATCAAACAATTTGGATTTTTCTTTTTTTAAATATATTATATTTCTATACAAGGAATTCAAATTAAGTCCAGGCTATACAGGGTGTTTTAATTTATTTATGTCACAAATGCCTCACCATACAATAATAATTCATTAAATTTGGAGTGGTGATTTATGTTCTCCCACAGCAATCAGAATAATGATACAAATAAAATAAATACTGGATAGATGGATATTTATGACACAAATGTCATCTATAGGTAATTTGTAGACAGGCCTAGCCAGTCCCTCCAGGATTTCCCAGGCATTTTTTTATGATCAGTGCGTGCTAAAATAATCAATAATAGATAAAAGAAATTGCCAATGCTATTAAAATATACAGTGGTTAATGCCATATGGCCAAAATCATAGCCATAACGACTATTATATTTACTCAAAATCATCAGCTTACACTTTATCTCTCTGAAAAAACATTTTCAAATATGAGAGTATGGTGATATCTTCAGTTTATAATTCTACACGTATAAAGACTTGTTTAATGATTGATTTACGTCAGAAAACTGCCCGACTCCAATTTTAATGCACCACACACACACTGGGTGAGATCACATTCACGGTGTAGGGGTAGAGTTCGCCAGTCGGCGAGCTGACAAACTCAGTAACAGGGTTAGCTTTCACTAAGAACGCTGGGGTGACGACCGGGGCCTTTCCCCGCTGGGCCTGTGGTTCGGGGGTGCCGCCAGTCCCCCCCATCTTCCCTTCTGCCCCCAGTGTTCCGTCCCTCCACGCGGCAGGAGGTGGGGTGGCCCCTCTCCGGCACCGATGCCTGGGTCCCCGGGGTTTGGTGGGGGGGGGGGTGTCTGGGGGGCTGGGTTGTGGTGGATGGGGGGCTGTGGGCCGGTGGGGTGTCTGGCGGGGCTGCCGCGCCCCATTCTGCTGTGTTGGGGGCGCGGGCCGTGTTTGGGTGTGGGGCGCTCCTGGCTCTGCTCTGCAACCGGTGGCCCCTGCGGGGCCTGGGGGTTGTCCCTTGGCGCTGCCGTGGCCTGGGGCGCCCTGAGGTGTTGTGCTTGCTCTGTCCTGGCCGGGGTAGACTGCTCCCCTCTTTGGTGGAGGTTTTCATGCATGCCAGATCCACCACAACAGCATCTATCGAAATTCAAACACAATCTGGTTGTTGAATCGGTGGAGGCTGACGTCTGTGGATCTCACTCTGCTTCATCTATGCTTCCAAATCCGGCAAATCTCGACTGTTATTTTTTTATTAATGTCACTCTTGTCAAAGTTGTCAAACCAGTTCCAGACGAGGACGTGGGCTCTTTGCTAAAATATGCTTAAGATCCAGAAGGAAAAAGGTCAGGCATGTCGTGACACGCTTCCTGCGGCACCTCCAAAATAAAAGTCACTCTACATTTTAGCTGTCAAGACACTTTTTTGACAAGGTCCGACAACAACAGTGCCTCTAACTGCGCAAATGACATTTTCAGAGCTAGTCACCGCACAATGTCTTGTAAGCTTACTTCGAGCCCTGAATCTAATAAATAAATTGTAACGCAACACATTTCTCATACAATAACGGCGTTTGAAATATAGGGAGAATAATTTGATTATTCGGTTTATGAAAAAAAAAAAACAGAGTTACCTAACGCAGTTAGTTTAAACGCCATTAGTCCCAACACCGCTGGTCAGCCATTGTAAATCCTAGAGTTGGTTGAGGGCGTTATGAATGATGCTTGAAGGATGATGAATAATGCCTGGTTCCTCTTGCACCGGCTAGGACACAAGTCGGTTTTTCACTGTCAAGTTGTTTTGTTTTCCTCATGCAATATCCCCACTAGAAAGGGATAAACTATCTACTCAGACTTTAGAAGTTGGAATTCACTCGAATGACTAGGCAGCGTTCCTCCCCCTTTCTTTTATTTGTTACACAATGTTAATTTAATTGTAGTCAACCAATTTCTTTATATTTAAAAAGCATGCTTTAACCTGAATCACATTTTTATTGCTAGATTCAATTACAGACACATTTACACAAACAGTGAATGAATTATTTAAATATAAAATGAAAAATCACACACTTATATAAAATAAATCATGTGACTAACATTTCACAACCAAACAGTTTTAAGATTGAAAACCAATGAATGGGCTCAATAACAATGCCACTCCCTCTTTTAAACATACAACCCCACCACATTGCATTTTATCAAAGATAAACAACAGCTAGTCAGACAAACAACTTGCTGAATCAAATGTCTCTAAAACGCAGTCTTACCGGCTGCCTCTCCAGTGTTTTAGAGTAGTTTGTTTGTGAGCATGAGAGTTCAGACCTGAAGCCAAGCGCCCTTTTTGTGCTGCTACCTTCTGCTGCTTAATTTCAAATTCGTTCCACCTGTGACAGGTGTCGCCTTAAAAGGTCAGGCAGTGCGCTTGTCCTTCCAGGTCACTGTAGTTCCGGCCATTTTTGTAGTTCTTTCAACAGCCCTTTGTCAACTGTCAGTTTGGCTTGACAGTAGTAGTTGGCATTCACATTAACAGTGTCAAACAATTCTCACTTTTTAAATCATTCAATGTCTTTTACCTCTGTTCGATGTTATTGTTTCACTGGGACATGTTTGGCTTGTTCAATCCCCGTCAAATATGATCAGTTAAATCTCACCGTAACTTTTAAAACTCTCCTGTCCATGTGCAGGTCTGAGGAAAGGCGTGCTCAACGGAGGGATGTCTCATTTCCAGGAAATGATGCGGCAGCAGCTGGAGAGCTCCATTCACAGCGAGATGGAGAAGCTGCTGGACACCACTTCGGGCGCTGAGAGAGAGGTAACATCTCCGCCTCGCACGCACCCCCACCTTTTCACTCTCGCCCAGCATCTGGTTGCGATTTGTAGGGCGGAGGGGTCGCTGGGAAAACGCACATGAGTGACACATACTGTGTAGCGGTGCCAATGAGGGTTCCGCCTGCTTACTAACACGTATTTTAAGCATGTGTGTTGAGGGCAGGGCTACACAAGGGACGGCATGTGCAAGGTCTTCAAGAGTTATATAGTCACTTCCGGAGTGATGCAAAACCGAACTGGGCGTTTTTCATACACTCTTTGATACTGACTCACATTTATTGCTACGTGAATTGGCAGTAATGTTATTCATTGTGAAAAAATGATCACAGCAAAATCCCATGATAGCGCGAAAAATCCATGATGAAATATTTACAATTTAAAAATCTGTGATACAGTGAACCGCGATATGGCAAGGGATCACTGTATATAGGCAGGATTTAAAGGGGAAGTCAACCCAAAAAAAGACTACTGACGATAATATGTTCTATGCAGCACCACTCGTCTAAATACAGTATTTTGGTTAATATTGCGTTAGTGGAATATGAATTAAGCAGCAAAATCCAGCAGTTTTTAACAATATCAGAAGGCGGCCATTTTGTCACTTGCTGTCGAGTGAAAATGACATCACAGTTGCTTAGGTCTCAGGTAACAACCAATCATAGCTCAGCTTCAGAAAACAGGTGAGCTGTGATGTCGTTGCCTGAGCCCTGAGCAACTCTGATGTCATCTTCAGTCGACAGCAAGTGGCAAAATGGCCGCCCCTTGAGATTGATAAAAATGGCTGGATTTTGCTGCATAACTCATTCTACAAATGTAATATTAATCAGAATGACATATTTAGACTAGTGAGGTCACATATAACATATTATTGTCGAAAAAAAAATTAACGTTGACTTTCCCTTTAAAAACTGAGGATGTATCACTCTTACTTAAAATGGTTAATAGGAAAGTAGCAAATATCATTTTTTTTAGCAGTGTCATAACAATGCTGATGTTACAAACGTTAACCCGACGTTTGCCAGTTTTAAGGGTTTTTCTTGTCGCAAATTTTGAACATGTTCAAAATTCCTCAGAACATGTTCAAAATTTCTCTGCGACAAAAAAACTTGGTACACGTCTGGCGAACAGGATACAGGCTGAAAATGTTGGAGAATCATACTTTATATTTAAGGTTTATTATTATTTGTTTACGTATTATAGGTAATTATAAAAATTTTGGGTGTGGCGTTGTACTACTCTTGTTTTTCCTATTCATGCACAAAGCCACAGTGGAGTTCCTTCTGTTGTTCTAATTTCCATCAACACGTCTTTCCTCCCCATCAAGGTTGAGTGTGTTAATTTAAATCATGCACAGTTTACTTTCTCACTGGAACAAACAATACACCTGAATATGACTACAATACACCTGCATACTATTCCAATAATAACAAATATAAGTCCTGAGATCAGATCCTCCTTGTTGGGTTCACACAAAGACTTTATGAGCATCATGTACTTATAAACAGTCTGTGCTGAGCCATTTTATCTTCAGTCTGTTATCTGTGGGAAAAGTACAACCAATTGCAATCTTGTGTGTTGTCCAAAGGAATGTATTACCTCCAGCAATTAGTTTTTGTTGTTGTCCAATGACTGCCGTATTTTTATTTAATGTATTTTTTTTTAAATCCAATTGTATCAAGGAATTGCTATTCGACAATTTTAACAGCAATTAACGATTAATATAGTTTATGGATTATTTGATTTGGAGGGGGGGCACTAAAAGTGAGCTTTTCATCTATGTGTAATGTTTGTATGTATGTCTATGTACATGTGGCGAAAACTCCCTATAATTTCCGCAAACAACTTCCAGCCAGACACATAAAGCTTACTACATCAAAATGTGTTTTTCAGGCATGCAAGAAAGACTTTGAGGGCTTCAGGAATCTCTTCCACAGATTCCTGCAGGTTAAGGGGCCATCGGTGGAATGGATCAAGATACAGCGACCGCCCGAGGACTCTGTGAGTTGGCCTCTGTCCCATGCGTGCTTAAAACGGTCACAAAAAGCACAAACCAAGCAGTCATTAAACATTTGATGTCTGGTTCGAACTTTGGAGGATCACAGTCCTTGTTGCTCAACACACACAAACGTTGCGAAAGTTGATTTCCCCACCACATGCAGGCATGACCAGTGAACTTGTCCTAAGAGAGTGATAAGCATTATGATATGTAGGATATTTGTCTGCATTAATGGGGAATTGGAGTATATCCCTCTAGTAGGAAGTTTGTGTGTGTGTGTGTTAGTTATACGTGGCCCTAATACATTGTCATACAATTGGCCTGAAGAAACAAAGCAATATCACTCTAAAGCTAAAAACCTCACAAGCAAATCATTCTTTAAGGACAAATTAGACATTTATCATGTGATACTATTTGTTGTGTTTGTCCAGATCCAACCTTATGACAAGATCATGGCACGAGGCCTTCCGGAGGGTGTCGCCAACAGCCTGAACAAGCTTGTGGTGGTCAAGCTGAACGGGGGTCTCGGCACCAGCATGGGCTGCAAAGGCCCTAAGAGTTTGATCAGCGTCCGCAATGAGAACACCTTCCTGGACCTCACTGTGCAGCAGATAGAGGTAACAACCAACATGGGGAATACTGTCCCACTTTCACTTTGGCTTCAAGAAACTCACCAAGAATGTAAGCATGACTTCAGATTGGTGTAGCAGGAAGTGATGTCATAGTAGCGTCAGCTCTGTCTCACGCTTGGCTTTTTTGGTATGATGACGTATGTTCCACATGTCTGCGCGGCTCAAGAGACACAAGTCATGTTTTTTTTTTTTTTTTTTTGCTCTCCAGTGGAAGCTTAAAGCTCTTTTACATTAAACATTTTAGCCTGTCCCTTATGGAGGCTCGTTCGAGCTTTATTCGCCAGCTGCTGCCACTGTAAACTTTTCTTTTCTTTCTTTCTTTCTCCATTATTAAATAAGGAAGATAATTGTGAGGCAGTGAAGTTATTACAATTAAGAAATAATAATGATAAAAATCGCATATAGGCATTAATTCAGAATAAGGTACTTGGACCTGCAGTCTAAAGTCCAACCTTATTTTAGCAGATATGTCTTGATTATGACCTCAAATTTTTGTGGAAATCAAAACGAGCACAGCAAATTCAGTGCAGTTCGTGGGTACAATAATTTTATCCCACTTCTTTTCACATACAGCATAATGAGGCCCAATTTGATGTCCTAGGGTTAGTTACACTTGACTGTGTGTGTAGACACAGTGAGTGGGTGTGTAAGTGAGGCACACGAAAAGGTGCCTGAGGGGGAGTAGAAGGATCCAACGGTTGTACAGCAAACATTGGACGCTGTGTGCTCACCATTAATTAAATTAAACGCTTGTATGCAGCAGTTTGGGTCAAGTAAGCGAATCGACCTTAAGTTTGTTTAGAACTCCTGCATACAATCTGTTCATATTTGGTCAGCGTATGCGTATATGTGAGTGAGGGAGGTTGTGTTTCGTAAGGGACCTGCGGGACGCCCTACTCCTCTACCCCCATACCCCCCCACCGCCTCATCCATTAGTACACTGCTCTCTTCTGTCCCAATCACTGTGCCCCAGTTCTGCTCAGCTCAGCTCCGATCGCATTACCTCCAATCCTCAAACAACCTGTTTGCAGAGAAAATAGAGACCATACACACACACATACTTGTACTTACAGTATATAATTGTGAGGACATCATAGACATAATGCATTTCCTAGCCCATTCACCTAACCCCAACCATCAAAAATTATTGCCTACCCTCATTCCTTACTCTAACCTCAACCATAACGTAATTCAAACCTAAACTCTAAAACCAAGTCTTGAGTTGTGAGGACCGGCCAAAATGTCCTCACTTCACAAAAATGTCCTCAATCTGTTGGTTAAAGACATATTTTGGTCCTCACAATGTAGTATGTGCAAGTACATACACACGCACGCGCACACACACACTCCATTTTTGGTCAGTGGTCACTCCACTGTGGAAGAAGCCTGTTCTTTTTTTTTTTTTTTTTTTTTTTTCATGCAACAGTACAAGTTTTTACTTTTCATTTTTTAAGTTTTCAAATGCAGTTTTTCAATACATTTGCATTACATTAAGTACATTTTTTTTCTTTTTTCATATATACAAATGCAATGTTAATTTTTAAACTGTGTTTAATGTTCTCCCTCATTTTTGCTGAACTTTTACGCTACTTTATATTGTTGGTCAAGTCTGTGTTACTTTGAGAGCTGGTTCTTGGTGTAAAACGTTACGTTGTCACGTTGCAAAACGTGACAACTTAAGTCTCAAAGTGGTTATAAAGACTTGCCTCGCCTTCTTCGTCATCTTCTCCGTAAGAGCTAGCCAATGTCAACACTGCAGGCATGACACTTTCTAATTGTTTGCATTGTATTATGATTCACATTCAAGTGTGTTTGTTGAAGATCCTGAAGTGAGAACGAGCCTCCTCCCAGAAAATGTACTGTTTATTTTGTGTGTGTTTTTTTTTTGATAACCAACGGCAAATTCTTAGTCTGGTTAATGTATAAAGGTAAGGTAAAGGTAAATTCCACTGATTGTTACACCCAACTAAGTGGGGGGCGAAATTCGTTCTCGGCATTTGACCCATCCCTGGAGCGGTAATGATTGCGCTCGGGAATCACATGGTGATCTAACCCCCCCAATTCCAACCCTTTATACTGAGTGTCAAGCAGGGAGGCAATGGGTCCCATTTTTATAGTCTTTGGTATGACCCGGCCGGGGATTGAACCCACAACCTCCCAGTCTCAGGGCAGACTCTCTACCACAAGGCTAATGAGTTGGTATAACAAACTTTTAAATTTTATTCTAGAATGTCTTGTTAGATATTTTGTATTATTGTCTTACATCTTTGTTATAACAATGATGTATTTTTTGTGTAACATTTTTGTTTAATGAAAGTGTATTTAATATATTTTATTTTCCGATATTTTTATAAAAAAAAAAAAGATTAAAAGCTAATATTTTTGAAGTACGTTTTGGTTATTTTAAGTTTTTTGTTTAGTTTTTTTTAAGATTTGCATATTTTTCATCTATTTTATTTTTAATTTAATATTTTGTACTATTTTATATTTTTGACATAAAACACAAAATGTTGTTCCTTCTTGTCCACATAATAAATTTAAATAACGTTTTTTGTGGTGGCCGCGCAGCACCTGAATAAGACGTACAACACGGACGTGCCTCTGGTGCTAATGAACTCCTTCAACACGGATGAGGACACAAAGAAGATCTTGCAAAAGTACACACATCACCGCGTCAAGATACACACCTTCAAGCAGAGCAGGTAATTGCTGTCATGTCACTGATCCAAATGTGTGCTCGATGTAATATAAAAAAATTATGGTGGAAACATGCACTATAAAGTATGGAGGACACATTCATATTTAATGTCACTATCAGTCAAATGGAAAAAATGTTTTACCATGTGCCTTCAATTATGAATGAAGGCATGACAGCAGAAACTATGTTTCAAGTGATTCAGATCAACATCATATCATCAATAAATCTTGCAGGCCAAAAATAGAGAGTTTGGAGATAATGAATTTGGAAGTGATTCGGACATGATCATCAAAGACCATCTCAAAGCATCGGGCCGGAATTACTCATGCCTTTTAAATTCCCTCACTATTTGATGTTCACCGGACAGGACCCAGATCCGTTGATCACTCTTTGATTACATCACTTGGTTAAATCCTCTTTTGAAGTTCTCTGAGAGGTTTCTGTTGTGTTCTCCTTAGGTATCCTCGCATCAACAAAGAGTCGCTGCTGCCCGTGTCCACCAGCTTGAGTACGATGGGCCAGAATGCGGAGGGCTGGTACCCGCCAGGCCACGGCAACATCTACGCCAGCTTCTACAACTCGGGCCTGCTGGAGCAGCTGATTGCCGAGGGCAAGGAGTACATATTTGTGTCCAACATTGACAACCTGGGCGCCACTGTGGACCTGCACATCCTCAACCACCTGGTGGGACGACATAATGGCAAGCGATGCGAATTCGTCATGGAGGTGACGGACAAGACGCGTGCTGACGTCAAGGTGGGCGCTTTCAGAGTCGCGGGAAAAAGAAAAAAAATTCTAACGTCTGGTGTGACTTGCAGGGCGGCACACTCATTGAGTATGAGGGCAAACTGCGCTTGCTGGAGATCGCTCAGGTCCCCAAAGCTCATGTGGACGAGTTCAAGTCGGTGACCAAGTTTAAGATCTTCAACACCAACAACCTTTGGATCTCACTGGCTGCCATCAAAAGACTGCAGAGGCAGAAAGCCATGGACATGGAAGTCATCGTCAACACCAAGGTTAGACATAACAACACACTCATTGTAGGGAATCTACACTATTCATTGTTTAAACCCTAACTATTCCCAACCACTGTGCCATTAGAGATCATTGTGAGTGCGCTGGGAAATGATGAACTTCACGTAATTGTGGTCTGACAATGATTTGTTTAAATAAAATAAAATAAAAATTAAAAACATGATAAAATGGGTAATGGAGTGTTTTTTCTTTTTTAAATACAAGTAGCTTCCATCGTTAGCGTTCATCGTTAGCTACCAATTTTAGTTCTAATGTTAGTTTACAACGTTAGCTTCAAGAATTAACGTTAGCTTCTAAGAATGTTGGCTTAAAATGTTGCCACTAACATTAGCTTTCAAATTTAGCCTAGACACTAGCTTCCATTGTAAGCCTTCAGTGTTAATACAGCTTCCAAGACTAGCTTTAACTTAATATTAGCTTCCGTTGTTGTCTTTCAATTTTGGTTTCAGTTAGCTTCCAATGGTATCTTCAACATTAGCTTTATCCATCCATTTTCTTAACCGCTTGTCCTCACAAGGCTCGCGGGGGCGCTGGAGCCTATCCCAGCTGACTTCAGGCAGTAGGAGGGGTACACCCTGAACTGGTTTCCAGCCAATCGCAAGGCACACAGACAGACAACCATCCACACTCACAATCACACCTATGGAGAAGTTGCAGTGTTCAATTTACCTGCCATGCATGCCTTTGGAATGTGGGAGGAAACCGGAGTACCCAGAGAAAACCCACACAAGCACAGGGAGAACATGCAAACTCCACCCAGGAAGGCCGAAGCCGGACTCGATCTCAGGTCCTCTGCACTGGGAGGCAGACGTGCTAACCAGTCAACCACCGTGCCGCCGTTAGCTTTCAACCTTAGTTTTAATTTTCACTTTCAATGTCAGCCTTTGCAGCTGGCTTGGTTGAAGACTGTTAGATTCCAATGTTAGCTGTCAATAATCTTTCAATCTTCTTAATATATTAAGTAGGCAGCTTTCAATATGGTTAGATTTTACGTTAGCTTTCAAAATTTGTTCAAAGTTGCCTTCTAAATTTGGCTTCCAGACAGTGTTACCTCTCTAACAATGCTGCCTAGGAAGACCAATGTTTACTCCGACATTAGCTTCCGGCATTGGCTTCAAACATTAGCTTCCAAAATTTGCTGTTAGTGTGGGCTTTCAATGTTTTTCTGAAGTTAGTTTCCAATATTAACTTTAATGTTGCAGTCAGATGTTAACTTCAAGATTAGCATCTGAAATTGGCTTACAACAATACTTTAACATCAGAACAACGTAGACCAACGTTAGCTTTGAACGTTAACTCCTGATTTTAGCACCCAAAATGAGCTGCCATTGTTTAGCACCCTGCTACCATCATTTTAGTGTGTTACACAAAGAACGGAAAAATACATATTTCATATAAAATTCTACAGAAAAATTGTTCAGTAGTTAAGTTCTCCAAGGGTTGCCGCCGCTAAAGCTCTCCCGTGTGGCCCTTGTACAGACGCTGGACGGGGGTCAGAACGTGATCCAGCTGGAGACGGCGGTGGGCGCAGCCATCAAGTGCTTCGACAACGCCATGGGCATCAACGTGCCCCGCAGCCGCTTCCTGCCCGTTAAGACCACCTCGGACCTCCTACTGGTCATGTCCAATCTGTACAGCCTGGATGCCGGCTCGCTTACCATGAGCCCCCGCAGGGAGTTCCCCACCACGCCACACGTCAAGCTGGGGAGCTCCTTCACCAAGGTGCCATGCTACAAAAATTGCGGAGCTGGGGTTAGGGATTAAAAGTAGGGTTTAGTTAGTTAGTTAGGTCCTCAAAGTGTCCTTTTTCAAGGTGTTTCCCACATTCAGGTCCAGGAGTACCTGACTCGCTTCGAGAGCATCCCTGACATGCTGGAGCTGGACCACCTGACCGTGTCCGGAGACGTCACTTTTGGCAAGAACGTCTCACTCAAGGTAAGGTGCCACACGAGCGCCACTTTGGCAACAGTCAAACTATGGAGCCACAACACTGACAACAAGATCTGGTATTGGACAAAAAATTGTCATTGTCGAAAAAGCTGCATTGACATTAAAACAATTATTGGCATTGTAGGCATTGTAAAAGGTTGTATTTAAAAAAAATAAAATACAGACATAAAAAAACACTATTTTCTTTAAGCATATTTTTTTTGTATTATGACTTTTTTTTTTTTTTTTTACACTCTCTCTTTTTCCCCCCCAAGTATCACAGGTTTTCAGTTTCAACTTATTGGCAGCGTTTTAACGTGGGGGTTCGGGTTGGGGCCAGGGCTTTGAGCATGTGAACGCCTTCCAGCTTCTCGAGAGAGGAGAGCGCGCCCTGTGTTGGCTAAAGGCAATACTCATGGATACAAGTTCACCAGGAACTCCTAAACCGCCAGTAAGCCACAAGGTTATATGTGGTTATATATTATGTTATTTGCCACAAGGTTATATGTGGTTATATATGTTACTTGTGGCGTTAAAACCACCATGTTTGAAATTACTTTATGCATTATGTCATGCTAATTTAGCTAGTGTGCTAACTGGTTTACTACAGAAACATTAACACTGACGCCACAAGATTATATGTAGAAAAAACACAGATTTACAGGTGGTTTAGGAGTTCCTGGTGAACTTGTATCCATGAGTATTGCCTTTAGCCAACAGAGGGCTCTCCCTCTCCTGAAAAGCTGGAAGGCGTCCTCACGCTTAAAGCCCCGGCCCCAACCCCAACCCTGCCCCCCACTTAAAACACTGCCAATAAGTTGAACCTAGAAAAAAGAGAAGTGAAACTGAAAACCAGAGTTGAAACTGAAAACCTGTGACACTTGAAAAAAAGACTGCATGTTGGCATTGAAAAATACATAATACAAAAAAATATGCTTTAAAAAGGTGTGCTTTTTTTAATGTCTGCATTTTATTTTTCATTACAACCTTTTCCAATGCCAATACTTGTTTCAATGTCAGTGCAGCTTTTTTCCCAATACCAAATCTTATTGGCAGTGTTGTGGCTCTATATCAAACTTGCTTGACAGGAAAGAGACATCTAACTTGTTGTAACTGTGAGCTTTCACACAGCAAGCACAGATGATACCTGACAGCAGTCAGAAAACTAAAGAGGTTAAGGTTTCGAGCCTTAAGGTTTGAAAGTAGGGTTTCGGGCCTAGGTTAGTATTTAAATCTATGATTTGAATCCCTAACTTGACTTTGAAGCCTCATTAGGGTTTGAAAGTAGTCTTTCAAACTTTCTTAGAGTTCCAAATTAGGTTTTCAAAGTAGTGTTGGGGTTTCAAACTAGGATCAGGATTTTAATGTAGGATTTCAAGCCTAATTTATGGCTTTAAAGGAGCGTATCAAAGTAGGGTTGGGGTTTGAAAATTGGGCTTCAAAGTAGGGTTTCAAGCCTAGGTTAGTGTTTTAAATTTTACTTCCAAAGTAGGGTTAGGGTTTCAAAGTAGGTATTCAAATTAGTGTGAGGGTTTCAAAATAAGGTTTGGGTTTCAATGTGGTGTGGGTTTCAATGTAGTGTTTCAAGCAGTTTAATACAGTTTACTAAGTCTACTTCAAAGTAGGGCTTCAACTTTCAAGCCTAGGTTATGGTTTCAAAAGTAGGATTTCAAGGATAATAGTTTAAAAAAAGAAAGGTGTTTAAAGCCAGTGGGTGTTTTGTTTCCTTGTGGTGTTTTGCGGCAGGGCACGGTGATCATCATCGCCAACCACGGGGATCGCATCGACATTCCGGCAGGCTCCATGTTGGAGAACAAGATCGTATCGGGTAACCTGCGCATCATGGACCACTGAGACCACGCCCACCCTGGTCAGGTGACCATGCTGCCCTGGTGATCTGACCCGCCATCTGGCTTCATCCCAACCATGTGACCTGTTTGTTTGTTTTAAACAAGACGCTGCCCCCTGCTGGCCAACAAACAACACTTACAACTTTGAATATGAATACAACAAACTGTACTATGTTTCTATAGTAGCATATTATACTGTATTCATTTACTGGGACTGAAGTAATCTGACTGAAATTAAGTTAAAGGCCTTACGTACTGTTCGTATCTGTCATTATATCACAAAATTGTGTATTATTTCATTCTAGGTCTTTTCTTTGTGCTGTCAATCATCGGAGATGCCAAACATGCACGCCCGCACAAATGTTGAAGTGCGACTAAGGTCTGAATAAAGTGCAATATTATACACTGAGCTCTGGCTATGTGGCTATGAAGACTTCCTTATGCATCCATCCATTTTGATTTCATATAATATAGTGGGGTATGGTTTAAAATAAGAATTAATGTATTTAAACCATAATTTAGGTTTCAGATTAAGATTTCAAACAATGTAACCGCAAGGGGGCACAAGCCAGTTATGAAGGAGGAGTTTGTTAGCAACATCCTGGAGGTAAAAAGAGTGTCAGATGGAGTGATGAGCCTGAAGCTAGGAATCGACGGTGTGATGATCAATGTTGTTGGTGGGTATGCACTACAGGTAGGATGTGAACTGGAGGAGAAGGAAAACTTTTGGTTGGACCTTGATGAAATGATGCAGAGCATCCCTAGAAGTGAGAGAGTTGTCATTAGTGTAGACTTCAATGGGCACGTTGGTGCAGGAAACGGAGGTGATGAGGAGGTGACAGGCAAGTTTGGTATCCAGGAGAGGAACGCAGAAGGACAGATGGTAATTGACTTTGCAAAAAAGAATGGAAATTGCTGCCGTGAATGCTTTCTTTCAGGAGCGGAAGGAACTTGGGGTGACCTACAAGAGTGGAGGTAGTAGTAGTAGTAGTAGAGAGTACACAGGTAGACTACATCTTGTGTAGACGGTGTAATCTGAAGGAGATCAGCGACTGCAAAGAGATATAGTGAGTATATTGGCAGAAGGATGCTGAGATTCCAAATGCCAGACAAAAGGTCTAGAGGAAGACCAAAGAGGAGGTTTATGGATGTAGTTAAAGAGGACATTAAGGTAATTGGTGTGAGAGCAGAGGATGCAGAGTACATTGTTAGATGGAGGCAACTGATTCGCTGTGGCGACCCCTGAAGGGAAAAGCCGAAAGGAAGAAGATTAAGATTTCAAACCAGGGTTGAGTCGTCTATATAGTGTATCACCCAATTACGGTTTGGGCAAGGAATTTCAATTACAGTTCGAAACCAGGGCTTTCAAGTCGAGACTAGGGATTCAAATTCAGTTTTGAAGGAATTGTTTGATTACTATATTAAGTGTAATCTTTGCGTGTTCAAAATCATTGTATCCGAGATCTGATGAACAAGGTTCCTTGCAAGGATTTATTTAAAAGCTTCCAAAGACACCGTTAGGACACCACATCAGAATGCAACGTGATGACCCCAAGAGTGTGACAATTTACAGAACATCGACTCATTTATACTAAAAAGATAAAAGGTTCCTCTTCCCCTCCTAAGTTGATTAAAGGACAGACATGTCGACTCCTAGTGACCAAATGTGTGATGTTATTAGTAAGCAGACATTTACATACAGTTCCCCTTCTTGACTGGGGGAACAAATGCAATTAGGATCTAACCCCAGACTTTTAGACTTCAATGACAAAAGGCTCTGATAACATCATGCACATTCCTATCTTCAATAGCTTTGAGGGTGAGAGGATAAAATAAAGTTCACAAAATCATTATTCCACTGTATTCTATTAAATACTCATGATTATATCACATTGTTATGCCTATAAGTAAATTCAAAAACAGTAAAACATCAAATTGAAAATATTAAATGTCTTCAGTCCTACCATTGAACTTCTATAAATTCAAAAACTGGACATTTAATCCCACAATAGTCTAGGGAGAAAGTCCAGCGCAAATCTTGATCGTCGCAAAATGAAGCAATGTTTATGTGTGGAGTTTAGAAATAAGAATAGCAGGTGAGAGAGAGAGAGAGAAATAGATAGAGGGGCTTAGCAGTCAAAATTCAGTTTGATTCATTAAAAAATTCGGTGGAAGGGGCATAATAAATGTGAGGCATAACACTATGTGATGTGGTTAAGTGTCACGACGCAATAGCAGATGTGTCCGTCCCTCGAAGCCATCTCGTGATGAAGGTCTTTGTTGAATGAAAAGTGAGTTCGACAGTTGGTCAATTTTTTAAAAAGAGGCGTTTGTCAGCCTCTTTCCGAACCCTGGCTCACTGCCAGAGATCACAGGAAAGGTCACGGGACTTCATTCCCAGTGTGACTCAATCCTTGTGAATTGATGAAAAGGGGATTTGAGTGATTTCCCCCTTTCAAACAGCAGATTGACACTTGATCAGCTTTTCTAACTGTGTCAATCCGTGCCCAGGGAAAAGGCACTCCAATGAATCTACTTTCAGCAACCACCTCCGTGTGCCCAGGGAAAAGGCACTCCAAACGGGTGTGGTGGGATCCGTTAGATGGCTCCAATTGGTGTGGACGCAGATCAGCAGCTTAGTCAACCCCCTCAGTCGGTGTCAATTTTTGTGATTGATGAGCCTGGGACCTCATGTGGCTCCCACTATTATGATCAGCAAACCAGATCGACCATTTTTTCACCATATCTGAAAGCAAAATCATTATCATTTAGTCACTTATAACATACAGTCTTCATTCTTTACTTTGAAAAGAGCACCTGGTTTTTTGTTAGCAAATGTTAATTGTTTCTATATCTTATGAAGTTTTGTTTTTTCAAATGGGTTTGTCTGATCCAATATTCCTAGGAAAACCTTATGATGGTAGATAATGATTAATCAAATATTTTACCATGATATTTACTGTTGTAGATTTTAGCATAAATGTGCTCTTTGTCGTACATCAAATTTCTGTATTTTTAACGCTGGTTTCTTATTATAGCAGTGTAAATCATTTAAAAACCACATCATCTTAACTCAGAACTATTCATGTCCGGCCGGGCCATAAACAGTCTGAGAAGAGATTTATATATATACTTATACCCTTAATAAACACTGCAGTCCTGCAGTTCATTTTTAACAACTTGTCTCATGAAAAAATGTCACCCTGGCCACTTGGATGGAAGTCCTTTCGAATTTCAGGGCTCCTCAGACTTCTAGAATGGGACTCAGATAAAGACAAAGGTTAAATCATTTTCACACCTACGAATAAGTTATCAGAGATGCAGGGGAAATCAAAAAATCAAAAATGAAAAGTCTATTTCAATTAAAATTTGGTTTTATTACTTATTCAACTATATTAAAATTTGGTTTTATTACTCATTCAACTATAAAAAACACGGATCTGATTTTAAAAATAATATGATAGTGGCCTGTAGTTAACACCTAGACCTCTATATCCTTCCGCATAACAGGAACAACTTGATTTTAACAGATTAGCATTAGAAGACCCCTGCTATTCACACACAACAGACTACAAGTCTCCCAAATGGAGACAATGGAAGAGAGGACTAAACTTATCACACCCCTACTTCAAAATATGCAGATTTCCTGCTTACCATTCTTTTTCACCCTTTTTTGAGGACAAAGGATTTTGGAGGGAAAAAATTACTTTCCATCCGTCTTTTTCTTTCTTTCCTACACTTAAAAATCACTGTCTCAAACAAACTTACACTTCCATTCACTTAACTTCTGCACTTTTCTCATCTCCACAAAGGCAGTGAGGAGAAACAGACCAAACGGCCATTTTGATTTCTAAAATCTCGCTAGAACATCACACAACACACCTTTCCCATTGTCAGAGTCACACAAACAGTCACAAACTCCCTGCAGGCACACAAACAAGGAAAAAATCACACAATCCACACATGCTCCAAACATTTCACAAACTGGGCTCAACAAACACTCACACACAACACAAACTCCTCAACTTAATTCAGTGGCGTCTCAGTTGTTGAACCAATTCAAGAGGCCATAACCTCCTAAGTTACGGTCGAATTTTTTCGTCCATATGTAGTAATTAGTCGTTTTTAATATTTATAAAGTCAGTGACGTCTCACTTATGATACTACAATATAACAGATCAAAACTATTCTCATTAATCCCCCCAAAAATATTATTATTATATATATTTTTTATTTTTTTTTCTCAGCAAATAAAATAAAACAGATCTGCGCGACTTTAATAAATATATCCAGGATCTTCACGGACTTACTTCTCACACAGCAGTAATCCCTATATTTTCCGTGGAAATTCAATATCATATGCCGTTTCAAACGGCGGAGCGCTCCTTTCAGCTAAACAAAATTATCCAAAAACAATAAATATCGCGATCTCTCGATTTCTTAGCAATAGCTTTTATTATGCGTCAACCTGTATCCCTGAAAATAAATACTGATTTAAGACGATCACAAAGCAGTCTCTTGGCTCCTTCGCAGCGAAAAGTTGTTTCCAACTCTACATGTACTTAACAATTGCCTCAGAAATGCAGGGACTTACAATCTCTAAGATTCCTTCAGAACGAGACTGCCGTGTGTTTTCTGTAATTTTTAATAAAACGCCTGCTTCAGCCCGTTTGCAACAATCCGGCTTAATTGTGCACAATCATCGTAACGTTACGTACCTCATCTGCGCATGCGTCTACCTGCTGAACAAATCTATTCAAGAATCTAACGGTTTCTTAACAGCGGCGTAAGTCCGCTGCGCCTACCTGTGCCTCTTAGTACCAAATTTATAACAGCGGCGTACGTACGCTGTGTCAATTTATACCTCTTAATATCAAATTTATTCAAGAATCTCTCGACTTCTTAGCAGCGGCGCAAATCCGCTACGTCTGCCTGTGTTTCCCTTTCAGCGCAATAACCGACGTAACGACACTTCCGTAAACAATGCTGTCGTCACCACGTACGTGTACAGTTCGAACACCGTAGTAAAATCCGAAATCAGGGACTTCGTGTCCAACACAACGACTTCAAATTTTACTAACACCTTTTCACACAGATCTCATCACCAATGTAATTTTGCAAGACGAATACCAGCTGCAGCGACTCGAAACAGACACAATTCCTCAAACGTGGATAAATGTCCACTCACCGTAATTAATTAGGCGCCTGGAATTGCATCCGTCCGTGAACGCCACAGCTCGCAACGTCGCTCGTCGGGTTCACCAAAATGAAGGAATTGTTTGATTACTATATTAAGTGTAATCTTTGCGTGTTCAAAATCATTGTATCCGAGATCTGATGAACAAGGTTCCTTGCAAGGATTTATTTAAAAGCTTCCAAAGACACCGTTAGGACACCACATCAGAATGCAACGTGATGACCCCAAGAGTGTGACAATTTACAGAACATCGACTCATTTATACTAAAAAGATAAAAGGTTCCTCTTCCCCTCCTAAGTTGATTAAAGGACAGACATGTCGACTCCTAGTGACCAAATGTGTGATGTTATTAGTAAGCAGACATTTACATACAGTTCCCCTTCTTGACTGGGGGAACAAATGCAATTAGGATCTAACCCCAGACTTTTAGACTTCAATGACAAAAGGCTCTGATAACATCATGCACATTCCTATCTTCAATAGCTTTGAGGGTGAGAGGATAAAATAAAGTTCACAAAATCATTATTCCACTGTATTCTATTAAATACTCATGATTATATCACATTGTTATGCCTATAAGTAAATTCAAAAACAGTAAAACATCAAATTGAAAATATTAAATGTCTTCAGTTTTCAAGGCATATTTTTAAGCAAGAATTATGGTTGTAAATGACTGTTTGACTGTTTTAAATTAGAGTTTGGGTTTAGGGTTCAAAATTTGCATATGGCAATTAAGTGTTTCAGCCAGACTGAGAGTTGCCAGGCATTTGCTCATAGCTTATTTAGCTTATGTGAATGAACAAGTTTACTGCGCATGCGTGGCAGTAAAGAACGTGACGAAAGAAGTTTTCTTATTTTTGTCCATTCCCAAAGCAAAAAAAAACACTGCAGATTTTCTTTCCCACTTTAATATTTTAAACTTATTAGAAAAAAACATTATTTTGCTTTCTTTCCCCTTCACAAAAAAACACATTTAGAGGACGAAGAGCACGTGAGTGTCAATATGATTGACAGGACAGGGGAGAAGTCCTTTCTTCCAAATTTGGGCAAAGGGGCGGGGCTGTGATAAAAACGAGGATGCGTTTGATGGCGCGCATGTGTGTGCGTGCGCGTGTCGCAGGTTTTCTATTTTGGTCTCCCTGAGGTGAGTTCGGGACACTTCGGATTCGAGTGTGAAGTCCTTGAACAAACGGCGAGGCCAGCTGCTTGAATCGTCGGAGAAATTTCAATCAAGCCTAAAGTCAAACACTTAAACGGGGGTTATTGCTGACGTCATCAAATCGGTGGCCACTCGCTTTATTAAAAATTGTTTTTACGTGTTTATGTGTAGATAGCAACGACATGTAAATAATTTAAATGATGTTCAAGACTGTTGTTAAACCCTGGAAGTGGAAGAAGCCTGTGCCAAATGCGGAAGTAATTGCCAACCCATCTAGCGATAATTCCGTCGCTGTGAACAACAAAATGAACTTTCTCTTGAAAATACATGTTCAACTTTGTGGCAAAATTTTGAACCTGAATTAGGGTTTCAAGCCATTGTTAGGGTTTCAAACATAAGTTAGGGTTCAAACCTACAATTTTATTAATTGATTGAGGTTTAAAAATTGGCTTTGAAGACAATGTTAGGGATTTAAATTATGATTTGAATCTCGGGTTGTGGTTTCAAGCCACGATTCAAACCCTAATTTGAAACCATAGCAATGGATTCAAACCGTAACTTTTCAAACCATAATGATCCATTTTGAAACCATAACGCTGTCTTAATACCTCAATTTGAAAGCCTATTATTGGTGTCAAACTGGTTTCAAACGTGTTAAAAAATAAAGGATCATTAAATGGAACACTTTCAACTTGTAAGAGGGTCAAAATAAATTCTGGATATTACATGCACATTCCATGGACAAACAATGATTTTCCTACCAACAAACAACACTGACATTCATAACAGTGGTCACAAAAAAACATTTGAAGTCCTTTTTGTGTACGTGATGCTACATGGCTGCGCTGTTTTAAAGGGTTCAGGAGGAGGTGCCATTCAAGACGACCTATAATGCTTCAGGAGGTTCCGAAAAGATATTGCTTTGTCAACGGCTTGGAAAGGCGAACACCGTACAAAACTTAAATACGACAAAAACACACACAAATGAAATACCTGGAAAAAGCCCTCAGAACACACACAATCTGCTGAGTACAATGATGCAAGATTGGAAAGCCACGTGATGCTTTGAGAGCCATAAATAAAAATTAAAAAATAATAAAGGTTTAAGTTAGCTAATGAGATGGGATGGCGAGATCTGGTCCTTGAGGGCCGGAGTCCTGCAGGTTTTGGATATTTCCCTTCTTCAGCACAGCTGATTCATTATCAGCTCCTCAGCAACCTCTGCATAAGCCTGATAACGATCCTGTTAATTGGAATTAGCTGCAGTTCGAGTCGGGAAAATCTAAAATCTGCAGGACTCGGGCCCTCGAGGACCGCAGTTTGCCACCCCTGGTACAAGGGTGTCCTTCCAAAAATTGACAACAGATCCTTTCATATGGCCAACTATCAATTAATATGGGAGACTGCTTTGAAAATGGCTGTCAGTGAAGTGATTAGGGGAAAATTTAAATGGGGGAAGACGATTTGAGACGACTTGAGATGCAGTCACATCCCAGAATGGCATAAACTTGAAATATTAAACCGACGGACATTCAAAAGTTTAGCGAATGTCATGTTAAGTTGTAGAGCATTTTAGGCTTATTTAAACCGAAAGCCCAAAATTCCAAATCTTTGGGCGTGGCCGTTCGAAGATTGCATACATTTTTTGGAGACACCCAGCAGCACAAGAACAATAAGCCGTACTGTACTGTAGCTTTCGGTTTGGGATAAATACTGTCGTTGTTGTCACAATCACAAAGTCTCTCCAGCAGTTTTGTCTCGGTGGAAAATATAGAAATATTTGTCTTGCAAAAGGAATACTCAAAAAGGTCACTTAAAAATGAGAGTGAGACAACAACAAAAAAGAGGTCCAAATCTGGCATCCTCTAGTCCAGGGGTCCTTGGAAGATGAGTCTGACGAAGCCGCGCTCGCAGCTCAGCTGGTGGGCGCAGAAGGGGCAGGCGGCGTGGAAGGTGTGCGTGCCGTGCGGCAGCAGGATCTGACTCCAGAAGGCGGCCGTCTTCTCCGAGCAGACGTGGCCGCAGGGGCCGAAGGCGTGCGTGGGCGGTGCGGCGTCCACATAGAAACCGGCCTCGCAGCCCAGCCACAAGGGCACGTAAGGCCCTTTGGCCCGACACATGGGGCACTCGCGCTGGCGCCCGTCCCGCTCCTCGTGCCGATTGCCCCAGTCGTGGTAGCCGTGCACGTGGCCGCAGCGCAGGTAGGCCCACGGCTGCTTCTCGTCCGGCGTGTCCTTGCGCCGCATGGAGGGGAAGGCCAGCGTGTTGAAGCCCACAGGGCACTGCGGCCGTGCCGCGTTGATCTCCTGCCGCAGGGCCTCTAGGTGTTTGAGGGTGGGTGTGCGCGATAGGCCCTCGGTCGTGCGCCACAGCAGCGTGGCGCCGCACAAGTCAATCAGAGAGCCGTCCACCAGCTCCTGAGACTCCGCCTCCACCTGCGCGCCACAAACACACCTCTTATTCTTTTCTTTATTGGTGTTATAATAATTTGGGATTTTTCATATTATTATTATTTTTTTTATTATATAGTTTAAATAAATTTTAGAGCAGTTAATTTGTTAATTTTTTTATGGTTATTATTTTTCCAAAATGTCTTTGTTTTAGTTTAGTTTTTATTAGTTTTAGTATTTTGCCATTTCATTTTTGAACTACGGTATACACATTTTTTTATTTATATTTTTAAATCTCCCTCTGTTTGATTACACAACATTACTACACAAAACTACGATAATAATATTAAAGATTTTTTTTTTTTTTTAAATGGACAGATTTTTCTGTCACCTGTAAGGCGAAAACAAAAACTACATGGCAATGTATTTAAACAGTAAAACATAATGTTGTCAAGATGAGTATAATATGATTTTGAACAATTTCGGGATGATAATTTGTGTGGATGACACGCTATAAAAATGGATGGATGGAAAAAATTTGGAAACAGCTGTTTGTTAGATGACCGCTGTGTAATGTTCTTCAAAGGACACCAGGGGGCAGTGTCACTTTGCAGCTCACAGTTCTCAGTATGGCCCCACACATCATTTCCTATTCACGCATACGGTATAGTAACACAGTTCCCGGAACTTAAGGTGGAAATGTGTGTCACGAGAAATAAAATAAAAAATAGTTGCAAAAATGTGAGGGTCACTTTAGTGAGATAAAAAGTAAGGTAGTATATCTGGTTAATGTAGGCTAGTTTAACTTAGTCTAGTGTAGGTTGGGCAGGTGTCGTGCATGCACTCACCATTTTTCCCCGCTGCTGCGCCGAGCGCGTCTCTCGCAGTGTGAAGACGTTCCCGCACACAGAGATCTCCCGCCACACGCCGGGCCTGGAGTCCTGGCTGAAGCCGTGGCGAGGGTGCATCACCAGCACGCCGTTGGTGGTCAGGCCGTCCATCTGCCCGTCTGGTGTCTTCCACTTGGCAGCTTTCTCCTGAAACAAAAACAACAAATGAGCTCAAGCGTTGTTCACCGGCTTCGGGTTTCAGGACGGCGCGGCTCCTCACCCCGAGGAAGATGTTCTTGGACGAGTCGAAGCCGGCCGCGTAGATGCGGGCGGTGTAAGGCGGCGTGCGCTGACACATGATGCGACAGGCGAAGCGTGAGATGGTGCTCTGGACCGTTTGCGTGTCACCGTTGCTTTGGCTGCCCGCCACCGTGTCTGTCACCACAAAGTCAATTGGGCTCTCCGTGGAACGACCCACCTGGAATTTTTATTTTTATTTTTTGAATTTGCTTAAATTATTTTGTTTCCTCAAATGTTATGTAAAGGACCTTATATATAGGCCAAAATCAAGCTGCCCTAATGACGTGTCCTAATACTTTTATCCACATTTGACTTCAGCTTTGCGTTCTTGACTGCAATCATTCTGACAAAAAAAGACTGACTTCTTCCTCTCCTCCCTCCATCCTTCCCTCACTCATCTGTAGTATGTCTTTCATGCTTTGCTCTCCCCGTCGGCTGCCCTGCAGCTTAACCTCTGACATCACTGTGAATATTAAACACGTTTTGGAATTAAACTTGCATGTGCCGCTCCGGTTGATTTAGACGATTGACCTATTTTTTTTTCTGGGCCGAGCGAGCGAGAAGAAAGAAATCAAAGACGCCTTCATCTTTGTTTTTACGTAATTTCTGCTCTTATACGACTTGAGCCGGAGTGCATTCAGGTCAAATAGGAAAATTACTAAAAACTGAAGACAACAACAAAGTCAAAATGTGAAATAAAGAGCGTACTCTCCATCCCATAATAACCACGACGAGAGGCTCTCTGCTGCTTCTGAAAGCGACATGAATCACACTTAAGTTTTTCACACTATCATCAAGGTGACGTTAAAAGGCACTTTCAACAATGTTGACAACAGTCTGGCTTGTGGAGGATTAATAATTAATTACATTGCATTCAGCATCATTAATAAGAAAGCATTTCAAAGTGGCATTCACAGATAATAATGACACAAGCAGGTACTTAAAAGGACCGTGGATGTACCAAGTGAGGAACTACTTTGCCCAGAAGTTAGTGGAATGATGTGTTTATGTCCAATGTGTACCTTTAGGCTATTAGTACAAACTAAAGGCTATAAATAAAGGCTAGACAACTTGTTCACCAAAAATCTTCCTTGGCGCATATCCCACCCATTCTACAAAGGATGTGGAATTTTGTTTGTATTTTGGTGGAAGAAAGTGTTTTGCTGCCATCTTGTGGCATCTAAGGGTAATTAAAAATAATTCCGCATTAGCTTCAAATCCTCATGGATTTTTGCTGTTCACACAATGTGTGTGTGTGCCTTTGTCTTTGCTACATGTGGGGCCCATACACGTGTTTTTCTTGGTTTAACTATCATTGTGGGGACTGACTTGAAATTGGGGGCACATTCTGGTGGTCCCCACAAGTTCAGACCTCTTTTTGAGGGTCAAGACTTGGTTTTAGAGTTTAGGCTTGAATTGGGTTTTGGTTGAAGTTAAGGTTAGGCAATCAGTTGTGATGGTTAAGGTTAGGGTAAGTTGCTTAAGAAATGCATTATGGCAATGCGATGGCCCCACGATGATACAAAGATAAACGTGCGTGTGTGTGTGCCTTTGTCTTTGCTACATTTTAGGGCCCATACACACGTGTTTTTCCAGGTTTAACTACCATTGTGGGGACTGATTTGAAATTGTGGGGACATTTTGGTGGTCCCCACAAGTTCAGACCTCTTTTTGAGGGTCAAAACTTGGTTTTAGAGGTTAGGTTTGAATTGGGTTATGGTTGAGGTTAGGGTAAGGAATGGGGGTCGGCAATCATTTGTGATGGTTGAGGTTAGGGAAAGGGGCTAGGAAATGTATCATGTCATGAAATGTCCCCACGATGATACAAAGTCAAGTGTGTGTGTGTTACCTGAAACATGTCTACATTGCTGTCGTGCGTGTACTCCACCACCACTGTCTGGGCTCTGGACAGCGTGTACGAGATGCTGTGCTGGTCTTTGTTGCTGATGGCCTGAATGGGGCGGAAGAACACACGTTGAAGCCCTCCCGAAAAACCAGCAGCGAGGGTATGCAGTTAAGACAAAAGGAAGGTCAAACGAGTTCATATCGTCACTTTGCGGTCCAGACAATGAAGCCAAAAACGTTTTGGGACTACCCGCAAAACAAGCACTTTTCCAGACATGCAAAATGACCTAAAAGCTTGGCCTCTTCTGCGTGTGTGTCCACACCAAGTACTGTATATTATGCACAGATGTCAACACACACACACACACACACACGCACACACCCTGAGTTTCACCCATCGCACTATGGAAAACACTGCGATTCCTTCAAATGATCCGTTTACAATTGCTTTCTCTCTTCTAAACTTTTCCCAGTGTTCCATTTCAACGTTATCGTTTCACCTTAAGTAAACCTAACACTCAGTTGTGGACACACACACACTTGAGAGAAGAGCAAAATTTTATTTTATATTTTTAATGAAGTTGTATATCCCCCATTTATTTTGATTTAGAATCTTTTCCTATTGGATAAAAAGGAACTGGGCAAAGTGTTGCCATGGTAACACCGTTGTTAACTGTGCAGTGGAGCCTTAAAGGAACTACACCATGGTATTTTAAGCCCTTCCACAGTTAACTATAGGCATATAATGATGAAATCTTACCTTTGACAGAATCGCAATGTTTTTTAAAAAATGAAACATTAGGTATTTCGCTGGCTACTTTTCCAATGCGGAAGTAAAACGCCTGGTTCAGTAAAATCCCGCCTCTCCTCGTGTGGTTGCCGCGCCCCTCTGCTGCCAAGGAGCGCTGCAAGACCGGCCAGCTGTTGAAGTACAACCGCCGTGTCTTCTTACATATGGAAATTGGATGGATGTTCAATTCTTCAATAAACATTTGAAACAAAATGCTCATTGCCGCAAGAAATCGCAGTGGAGGAGGAGGGGAGAAGAGGGAAAAAAATAAATAAATACCATGAGTGGGTCTTGAACTCGAGCCTGCTCCTCACAAGGCGAGCGTGCTAACCACTTATTTATATAGTTATGCACAGCAGCGCAATAAATTTTACTTGTAGTTTACACAAGTGTCAGCCAGAACCCTTTCTGGGATTTTATGACGGCCAATTGTCATTGCCCTACACAATGACGTCAAACCGTGCCAACAGCTCGTTTTCTCAGGTTGGGAGGGGCTGGTGCTTGGAGAGCAGAATAACCTAGAATTTTTCATACAGGGGGGCGAATGGAGGAAAACACAACTTTGGTCATGTTTTTGGTGAGGAATTAGCATTTTAACATTGCTAAAAGCTCCAAAAAGTAGATTTTTCATGTTGCAGTCCCTTTAAAGTATGTTACAGTGTCACCTTGGCAGCCTGTGGTGAGCAGGCGACGTGAACCGTGCTGGGTTTGACTCCGTTGGCTTTGGGCCGTTTGCACAGCGCAAAGCGGCTTTTGCGTCGGCCTCGGTCGCCGTTGGGCAAAGAGCCATTGTACCTGCACACACACAAATAACACAATAGGACATTATCGAAGAAAACAAATACTTCCGTTCCTTGAGAGCATGTGCGTAAACACACTCACACTATTCTTTTCTGTACTTACTTGACACAAACAAAATTTGCATCACAAAGCCGCTGTGTAAATAATAAATTTTACTAGGGGAAAAAACTCACTACAAATCAAAAAGCCTTAAAAGTAGTTTACTTCATCATAAAGGGTTCCAAAATATCCCAAGTGTCCTATTTTTTATAATTATTATTTTTCAGATTGAACTTGTTTGGAGTGTAGTGGTAGTGGTACGCTTGTGGAGGGTGGAGCTAAATGCGGTGCTGTCTGTTGATTGGTCAACAGAAAATTGAGCATTGTTGCAGTGAATTAATTCCTCAAGGTGTATTGTTGTTGTGTTAACATTGTGTCTCTATTTGAAAAGCTGTATTGTATTAATAGTATTACAGCTCCCCCTATTGCCGAACGGGGGAAAGGTTGGGCATGTGCAGTTGATTGTTTTGTTGAGTTGGTGATGGCAGACGGCAAGCAGGTGTTTGTGTGTAGCATTTTTTGTATAATCCTCCAATGTGTTTACAGTTTTTTTGTGAGCCCTCTGTCAACAGTACGGAAAGTACGGCTGCAATTTTCGTATTTGTTTTGGTGACAGTTTCAGTTACTCTGATTTCTATTTAAATTCTTTAACGAAAATGTTTTTCTGATTCCAATTGTATGCTATTCTTGTTTATACATGCTGTCTTGGAATTAAATACATTTTAGTTTTATTGCTCATTTGGTGTTGAGTCAGTTGGCTAAACACGGGTTCTGACTCCGCCTCTTAAAGGGATACTTGACTCATTGAGCCATTTTCAGCAGTAAAAAGTTAATATTTTGTCCAGATGAATGTGATAACTTGATTATTTTTCACGTATAATTAATAACTTTAAAAACAAAATTTTTAACTTGCTGTCGACTGAAGATGAAGTGGGTAACGACCAAAATCATGGCTCAGGTTACTGACCAAACCCAGAAAACAGGTGAGCCATGATTGGTTGCTACCCTACTTCCTCAGCACAGGTGATGTCATCTTCAGTCAACAGCAAGTGGAAAAAAAAGTTTTTAAGGGTATTAATTGTACAAGATTTTTTTTAAATCAAATTCATTCTGGACAAAAACTTTTTGCCGGTAAAAATGGCTCAATGAATCAAGTATCCCTTTAAAGGCGCATGCTAGTGATGTGTAGATTGATACAGTACTTGTATATTGATAACTCCGATACCAGATGCTTATGTTTTAAAATAGATATTTAAAATCAAAATATTGATACTGTTGACACTTCATCAATAAGTAAGTGTAATGCATATTAATAAAGGGAACAAAATGGATAATAAACTAATGAGATTACTTTTTCTTTATCCTGGCTAAGTGCATAATGTGTAAGTCATTCACTCAGTAAATGACAGCAGAGCATAATCTGAGTCACTTGTGGAGCTACTTCTGATACACAAACAGCCAATGTAATGTTTGTAAGAAGTTGTGATAACACGACAAGCTCACACAAAGTATCAGAATCGGATCGGTATTGCAGAATTTCACTCAGTCGGACTGGAAAGGAAATGAGTGGGATCAACCCCGAGCACAGAATTTGTAAAGCGATTTCTTTACATTTGATGCTTGTAAAGTGTGTGGCTGTAGAAGATGTCCATCCCCGTGATAATCTGGGGTTCACTGTAAAGCAGCAGCTGTGCTGAATGAATAACAAATCATAGTGAAACATTAACTATTTTGCTTTAGAAATGCTCATTGGAGGAACTCGCGCTGCAGACTTTCCTATAACAAGTCACCCACTGTGTCCCTTGAGCCACATTTAGGTATGCATGTATGAAAGCACACTTTTGTTGTTTGCTTTTTATTTTCTTTGCCTCTACATCATCTTAAGAACCACACACTAAGTGAAAAATAAAAAAGAAATAAGCAAAGCGAGTGGCGCTTTTGAAACCCGTGCGCTCAATTGGCTGGATTCTCCCTTTAAACGGCTTCTCAGAGGTTTGTTTTGACACGAGTCCACATGCTCAGCAGAAGGTGGGAAAAACCTTCACCACACCCTCCTCCTCGTCATCTTCAGCACAAAACACACACACACCTTCACGCAAACAGCAACACAATACATCATTTCCAGTACGTTCGCAAAGATCCTCACCCCAGCATGCAAACCTCTCACATTACATGTATGTTGTTGAACAACACTCATGTACACATGTTGCTTGCTTGCTCAGTTTCCCAGATGACTGAAAACTTTGCTGGTGTTGTCACACAGATTATCGTGGAAATTTTCCTCAGTGGAAAAAGCAGTAAAAGGCGGCTAGCTGGCTCTGCTTTTTCAAACTCTCAAAGGTCTTCCACTTTGCTTTGCCATTTTTTTTTAAACCGCTGCTGCTTTTTTTGGTTCTAGGTCAGGTGGACGTTTTTAAAAGGGTTGAGTCTTATTACGTGACACAGAAAAAATATCAGAATAAAAGAGTTTGACCTGGAAAATATGCAAGCACTGAAAAAAACTGTTTACTCCAGATGTTTTTTTTCTCCCTCAGCATACCTTGTATCAACTTAAATTAATAATAATTTAAAGAAATAAACTGCTTTTATACAGAGCAATTATTATGCGAACTGTAGTATTTGTATGTTGGATGTGTGCCTTTAAGGGCTGGAGTCCAGTTGGCCAGTTAATCGACCTACAGCAGCTCCTTGAGAGTCTTCTCATTTTATATTTGTCTATTTGACATATTCAAGATTTCAAGGGTGTTATGCAGTGCTAATTTTGTCGACGAAAGATTTTCGTCCCCCCAAATTTTTTTCAGATGAAAATGAAACGAAAACTAAAATACAAGCCATTCATTGAAACGATGACGATAACTAAAATTGACTGACAATTTCATCAATGAGTCAAACGAAAACAACACAGTGACGAAAATTCACAAAATCCAATCACAAGAAGGAATGAAACGCGGGTGGGAGAAAATAACCTGTCCACTGCACTTTATTTAATGTTCAAACATGCTTATATTCATTATGCAGCTGTAAGATCAATCTCAGGCAATTTTGCACTTTTTTTATTTAGGTGAAAACAAATGTTTAGATTGCATTTACTCGACTAAAATTGCTCTTTATTTTCGTTGACTAAAGTTGGATTAAAACTAAAATACAATCAGATGACTAAATTCTGAATAAAACGTTAATGAATTTTAGTCAGAAGACAAGAATTTTTTGTCAAAATTAACACTGGTGTTATGGTGCCTTAAGCCTCGTTTCCACCGACAGTATATATCCTACTCTACTCTACTCTACTCGACAAAAGCCCCGTCTCCACCAACAAATCCACCAGGCTCTACTCTACTTGCTTTTTCTGTTACCACCTCTTTTACGGTTGTAAAAAAAGTAGCCCAGTTCAGAAATGTGATGTAATTATTTTGGAGGCCAATGATATTGGTTCTCGACATGTCGTCATCATTACGCTGCGCAAACCAACACCCTGGGAAAACTTTTCACACACTCACAACACTCTTCAGGTTGCTGCAATAAATCGATGTCTTCTGGTTGTAATAGACAGCCACAAACCAAACACCAAGTACAAAAAAAAGAAAGAAAAGAAACCGCTTTCTCCATTGTTTTTGTTTTTCTCGACATGTCATCACCATTGCTCTTTTTTTTCTCTCCTCTTTTTCTTTTTTTTGTATGTGCATGAGTATATGCATCATTATGTGCATGTGCATGAGTATGTGCGTCATTATGTGCATATGTGTGTGCTCATTAATTCACCTAAAACCTATTAAAAATCCCATACCATTCACCTAAACCGAATACTTCAGAATCCAGCTAGAGTCGTGAAGGAGGAGATGAGGAATGATCGAAGAAAATAAATAAAAGTGAAATCCAGCACCGACCAACACCTACTACCCACCGGGTTACCAACCAAAATCTTTCACCAACCCCAGAAACATCTAAATTTCAACAAATTAGGGAGACCTCAATCAGCCTCCACCGATTCAGCGACCAGAGGAAGAAGCAGATTGTGTTTGAATTTCGGTAGATGCTGGTGTGGTGGATCTGGCATGCATGAAAACCTCCACCAAAGAGGGGAGCCGTCGACCCTGGCCAGGACAGAGCAAGCACAACCCCCACAGGGGCCCCCAGGCCGCAGCAGCGCCAAGGCACAACTCCCGGGCCCCGCAGGGGCCACCGGCCGGCGAGCAAACCCATGAGCCAGGAGTGCCCCCCTCCCCACCACGGCCCGTGCCGCAAGCCCAACGCAGCAGAACGGGGCGCGGCAGGCCCACCCGGCACCCCACCGACCCACAGCCCCTACTCCACCCGAGCATAAACGTGTCTGATAGTCGCTCGTGATTAAAAATGATCAACATTGACTTGTAACTTGAAAAACATGTAAGTTGGAGCTCTTGTAAGTCTTACGACTTACCACTGCATTGTATTCTTCTTTACAGATAATGTGAAAATATGTTAAAAAAAAAATATATTTTTTTAAATAGTTTCTCCATCTCTGTCACAACCTGCTGATGTCACTTTAAACTCAAATCACCTTAAAGTCCAATATCCCGAGTGTTTTCCCGTGTCGTGTATTTCATGAATTCTCACACTGGGCTTGAGTCTACATGTTTGCCAAATGGACCAATTGTCGTATATTTCTACTGGAAAGTTACTAGAACGCAAAAAACAGCCATCTGCTACTCACAGTAGATAAAACAAGTATGTACATGAGTTCAGGTCCAAAAGAAGAACCACATTAACGCGTGAAGGAGTGAAGTCTTGACGTGTGTTGCTTAATAAACAAGTGTGGCCTCTCTGGACTGCGCTGATGTGTGACTCCATATTAGCATAGTAATTGCATCAACACTTTCATGTGTATGCTAATATGGTTTTTACATATGTGTATTCAAAAAAAGAGGTCACACATTTAAGTACGCAGAGAGAAAGGCTTATTAATATAATTCTTGTTAAGGCGCAAACTTGCTGAGCAAAGACACAGGAAGTCTGCCATTTGGGTTTCAAGTGGCCACTTAATCATTTCCATGGGCCCTTCAAAGATGAATATGTCCTTGAGAGTGTCTCTTCGCTAACAAATTTGTACCCCATATAGCTAGACAGATAGATAGATGCTAAATTGAGAGGTCTATTAATTACAACTGATACCCAATAATGAATAAGCAGAATGGCTAGCTGTTAGCCAGTTCCCAGCCAGCTGCCAACCAAAGCAGTTTCCAAACAAACTCAGATGGACGCTTCAGACACTTAACTGCAAATAATTTTTTCACCACAATCACAGCGTGTAGTCACAGCATGGTGGCAACTTTGAATTGCTTGCCATGAAACACATAGAAGACCTTGTAATACTCCTTAACAGCCTTTACATATGCTTTTAAGGCTTTACATATGGTTTGTCGCTGCACTCCATATGTAAACATCCTTAACCTTTGAACTCACAGCTATTGTTTTGATCATTTTTACTAGCACCGCTGCTACCCACGGGAACGTGGGCTCGAACCGCCTGCAAAACTCGGCGCCGTCCCCGGCGAGTGGCTCTGCCCTGTCGCCATGGCGATGCACTTCCCATGGTTACGCTTCCCAGAAAGCCTCCTGACCTTGTTTTGCGACCTTGTTTTGCGACCTCGTTTTGCGACCCCGCTGGACGTGTTCTCGGTCAAACAACAAAAACACTGATGCTTCCTGACACGCCGTCGTCTGGGCGGCTTCACTCTGAAGCTCCTGAAAGACGTGTTTCATCTCTGCTGACTACCTGTTGAAACACAGCCGCTAATGAAAACGGCTTTTTGCCGCTTTGGACCACAACATGTTGCATGGTTACAATGACTTAACAGTGATATTTGCTTATAGCATGTCAGGGAGTTCATTATGTCTCTGACTATCCCACAACATTGCTGCATTAGAACCCTAATATTAGCCTATGATCCTAACTGTTATACTAGTGTAAAAAATAATAAATTTACCAGGTTTGTCAATAAGGCCTTACAATAACCGTGGCTCAGGGTGTAGAGTCGTCCAGTAACCAAAACGTTGGCTGTTCGATCCCCGCTCTCCCCAAGTCGTGTGTCATTGTGACCTTGAGCAAGGCACTTCACACACATTGCCACAGTGCGATGGTGCGAATGTTTGGTGGTGGTCGGAGGGGCCGAAGACGCACACTGGCAGCCTTGCTTCAGTCAGCCTGCCCCAGGGCAGCTGTGGCGACTTACGTAGCTTATCATCACCACAGTGTGAATGTGTCAGTGCGTGAATAATGTATCCGTTCCATTGTAAAGCGTCTTTGAGTGTCTAATTAGATAGAAAAGCGCTATATAAATTAGATACATTATTATTAATATTATTAAAAATGACCCCCCCCCCCCCAGCTTATAGAAAACACACATGACAATAGAATTTTTCATTTCCTCAGCATTAAATTGCACCAACTTTTACAGAAATAACAGAAAATTATACATATTTTTTTATATTTCGCTGGTACCAAAGTGTGGTATCTTACGCTAACATACATTTTCACTCCCTAACGGTAATTTAACAAAAATACCATGTATACCTTGAAATGCTATAGCAATTTAAAAAAAATACCTATTTTCAAATTCATGTTTTTGAGAGAAATTTTTTTGTACTGTTACAATAAAGTATTTTAAAGTTTTTTTTGTTTTACTCTTCAAAAGAATAGGATAAAAAAAGTCTTGTGAGGAAAAATGTCAGCTTTTTTCAAGATGAAGTTGCAATATTATTTTATTAAGTTTAGAAAAAGTCATATTTTACCAAGTGAATTTCAAAATACAACTTTATTCTTGTAAAATTACTCAATATATTGTTTTGCACATGTTCAACGGTTCATGTTTCAGTACAGGAAAAAAACACCTTAACTCTTTGACTGCCAAAAACGTTAAATAACGTTTAGTAAAATCCTACGGAGGAGCGCCAAAGACGTTAAAAGACGTTCACCAAGTTTTTTTTTTGGGGGGGGAAACGGGTGGAGGAAAGCTTTGGCCAGCTGTGCTGAAAGTATCAAGCAGATCTAGTTAGTATAATGACTATTTTTGGCCCCTAGATGGCAGCGATGACTCTCTTGTGTCAGTAGTAGAAGACGTGAGGCGGAGCTAGAGTGTTGAGGGGACAATGGCTGAGAAAGCGAAAATGGCGACCGGTGGCAAGCAGCTCACGCTTGATCGTTTTTTTCAAAGAAGAGAAGCATCAACCAGTGCTAAAGAGCACATTGATGACGACGATGATGATGATGGTGACTCCGAGGTTGACGCCGAAGTTGGAAGCGTTGACGCGGCGGCTATGATCACGTCATAAAGCCTCACCGGCTAGCGATGCTAACGCCGGAAAACGCAGAACACAACCGAGCACTTCTGCTCAGGAGGACGTTCAATCGGACGACGAAGAGTGCCCCGAGTCCAATGCATATTCATCGGAGGAGTGGGTACAGTCTGATCACGGAGAAGACACTGGTTATGGACTACGATGCCACCATGAATGGAGCGGATAAGATGGATCAACCACCCGGTATAGGAAGTGAAGGACATGAGGAAGCCAGACGTAACACCACTGTAACGTCACCGTATCATGATCCTGAGAGTAGACTAGATGGCAACATGGCCAAACACACACTGCAGTATATACTTGCTATTCCCCGGAAAAAAAAGCCAGCAAAAAAGTGTAGCGTCTGCAATCGCAGTGAAACTAATCTGTTGTGCAAATCCTGCTGCGTCCCCTTGCACGCAGGGGAGTGTTACAAAAAGAAAAACTGTATTTGAAACATCCACACAATTGTAAATAGTACCACGGTTACACACATTTGTAAATAGTTTGCCAAATTGTTACACTGTTGAATGTAAATAAACGTATTTTGCTATCAAAAAAGACTTTTTCATTGTTGGTGGTAGTATTTTACAGAAGTAAAGCACTGTTTAGGTGTTTGTGGCATCATTCATGGAAAAAAGGTGCCAAATTCACTAGAGTGCATGAAATAATATCGTTTCACAAAAAGCTCGATTTCTCCATATTTTGTTTCAAAACAGAGCATTTGGGTGAAACTAACCATTTTCTATGGTTGATTACTCAAAAACGGAATAAGGTAGAAACAAAAAAAAATTTCTGATGAAAGATGAGAGTCCAATGTTTAATTTGGTAGTATGTGTGTTTCCATAGTCCAAACACAAAATTTTCTGTGGACCTTGAAAGATCAGTCAAAATGCTTAAATCGACTGGCACCCACGGCATCCCTTTTCCGAAAACGTCTGGCAGTCAAAGAGTTAATTCACAAAAAAAATTGTTTCGCCTTTCGTCAAGAAAATAAATTGAACTTCCTGAGATACGCCTTTTGCCTCAGTACGCCTTTTGTTCCCTCAGATACAGAATTGATTCAAGCAGGTATGTCACATTTATGTTATGATGTATTACAATCTTATAAGGACTTTTAATTGAGCCAAAGAAGAAGAACGGAGGAGTAATTAACTAATTTCCTCCCGCAAACATTTGAATATTGCCATGGTCCAAAAAAAACTTATTTATACATTTTTTTAATGTTTTTTTTTATGCTACAACATACAGAAGGCAGCCTCTGACCTGAAGAGGTTGCTTAAAGCAATGGAAGTTATAAAAAAACGGCCAGCAGGTGGAAGCAGAGTATAAGAGATCAACCAGGACCCTGTTGCAACAAGCTCTTTTCCCCAGTGTTTTTAATAGGTTTGTGAATAATGATGAAACTTACCTATATTGTCATGTTAAATGTTGCAAAACGGAAACAGATACAAATATACTTTTTCCTGATGAAAAAAGAGACTCTAATCTTTCTTTTGGTAGGTGTCATGTTTTTATAGCAATAAAACACATTATTCTGTGAGCCTTGCAGTCAAAATCCAGTAAAACAGCCGGGAGCCAAGTGGGTTGGTTCGGTGAAAATGACTGGGAGTGAATGAGTTAATATTTGTTTCACTGGCGTGTATTTCAAAACTTTTGACACCACTAATGTAACTTAACCTGACATAACCAACCTTTACAACTCAATATAATATATATATTTTTTAATTATAATCAGAAGTGTAGGGGGGGGGGGGTGCATAAGTGTGCACACCCTTCTTACAACCTATAATCGGGGCTGCTTACCCGAGCACAATGAGCTCTCCATACTTGACTGGCACTTTGATGGAAGTGGTGCAGATGTTCTCCTGCTCGGGGGAGTACATCAGGATTGGCTGACGGATAAACGTCTGGGTGGGCTGCAGCGGGGGACACGCCGGGCAGATAGGGGCAAGGAAGAAGCGGTACAGAGAGGCTGGGACGACGCTGAGCTAAGTGGAACACAGGGGTGTGGGGGGAGGAGGAAGGGGAGGAGGAAGGGGAAGGGTCATCTGAGCCTCAGCTCCAGCCTCTCATGCTTATGGTGTCCGTCAGTCCTCCCCTGCAAGGGAAGAAGGGACATTAGCAACAGAGTGGCCACCATGAGTCCAGCTTGATCTTGGAGTGTTCATCGAAAAAGGGAAGTGACACTGATTTTCCGTGACTTTGACACTGCGCAGGTGTTGATGTGGTTTCCTGAGTGGCTTGCTCAGGCGCAAACTAAGTGCACAAATTAGAACAAAGCATAAAACCACCTTCACACTGTAAGTACATTGGTGCCTTGATTTACAAGTTATTACCACGCTTGGAACTCATTGTTGTCAATGGAAACGCCACTAATCCGTTCCAGTGCCTGAAAAACATCAACAATTTTGCCTAAAAAAACATCAACAACAATTTTGCAATGTGTTTTTTGTTTCTAAGATGTGTTTATTATTGATATAAAATTAAATGAAAATGTGGAAAAAGACCTAACCCCACCCTTAAATTCAGCCAAAAGACAGACTACAAAAACACCGCTTCCCTTCCACAAGGGGGCGATTCCAGACTATGAATTAATAAACACCTCTATGCACCATAAACTAAAGAAGTGTGTCTGACTCTTAGTCTGACTCTTATTCCAGCGTGTAAACATTGCGTTGACAAGAGATCTATATTTGGCATATGGCAACGCTGCAGTAGTCAACTATAAATGGATCAATCACATGTGAAGTGGTGAGGGAGGTGAAGAATCACCCAAGCACATTCACTTCAAACGATCTTTATCTTCTCACAGTCGCTCATTTTTAAATCCCCCAAAAGTCACATTGGGCTGCATCACAAGATGAGACACAAAAAGAACAAACAAAAAAATATTTTTCCACATGAAAGTGGAAAGTTGACTTTGGTCTGGACTAACTTCCCCTGCAAAGTTTCAATGAGGCTAAAAGAATTAGGATTCCTTCAAATGGTTGATTATTATTTTAAAATGTATGTCAAATGCTTTGTTATTAAAGAATCAAAACTTCTTCAATGTATTGCATTCACTGTTTATGTATTTATTTTTAATTAATTTTCAACTTTAATGTATTTTTTACCCTAAAAAAAAAGAATGTTACAATGTCCTTTGTTTTTTTTACAATTTTTAATTATTTTTTATGTAAAACGTTTTTCATTTACTAATGATTTTCATTATTTTGTAGTATATTTAAAAAAAATAAGGAATGCATTTACACATTTTTTCCCATAACTTTCTTAAAATTTTAATTGACTGCAAATTATTTTTTAAATAAGTAATGTCAGACTTCTAACCTCCAATGATGATGAAGATGATAGTGTCGAATGGGAATCTGCAAAAATAGCGTTTTAATTATACGAGTGCATATTGTGTGGGCATGTGCTTATGTGTGCACACACCCTTGACCTTGTTGTGACACGCAGTGGCACACACACGCACGCACACAAACACACACACACACACACACACACACACACAAACAAACCCAAATACGAACAGACACAGCCAAAAGAGAAAGGCAAGAGGACTTTGCAGGCGAGTGAGATCAGCACATTGATGACAGCCACAAAAGCCACTTGACGCCAGCCAAGGCGACACTTGACCAATGTGGAACGTCACTCTAGTTCTAGCTTATTATATGTATTTTATATTTTACTGACTATTTTTAATCCTATTCTTAGCTCTACGTGAAGGCAAACACATACGGACCTACAACCAGAAAAACGAGAAAAGCATGGTCAACTAAAATGTAGCCCGCTGTGAGTGCGAACTTTTGATTGTTTATATAAGTTATATATGTTAAATAATGGACATAAGTGTTTTTCACATAGCAGCGACAATATGCATATTGTTTAGATTGCATTGTAGTTGTTAATAATAATGTCAGCTCAAATGAGTGTAGACTCGACTTGTGTGGCTCTATTTTTTAGCAATATGGCAATATTTAGACCACAAAATCCACTATGAAACTGCAACCACACCGGCAAAGTTCAAATCAGCAATAATTTATTACTATTTATATCAGTAGTAGTGATGCACCGAACATTCGTCCACCGAAAATTTAATTAAAATAAAATAAAAGCCGAAAGAATATGGCCGAAATAGGTTGTGGTGACGCAAGCAAAAAAACGCTGCAAGCGTCAGTTTGAATTAAACAGCGAATGCAGGGGTGAGTGTCCGCCTCTCTTCTTGCTGGCTTTTTACCATGTGAGTTTGCACCGGTCGGTCGCAGCAGCTCCCGGGGTGATTGCGCACACCGGAGGAGAGTCGCGTCGTTTGATGTACAACATTTAAGCGAGTCGAAAAAGACATGTAGTGCAGCACAAGTGAGCCACTCTTTCTCCTGCAGAGCCACCCCCTTTTTTTCCTTTTTTCTTTTTAAATAAGAGCCCCTTCAAACGCTTCCACTTTTTAACCGGCATCCCGGTGGTCATGCTAAATACTTAAGCTAATGCTAGCACTATTGCTTTCAACAGTTTTAAACACGGAAACACTTACCGCTATCTCTGGGTAGCGACAGACCTGTACAGGATGCTGTGTGTGATTTTGCAGTCCGTTCCCGAAGCCGATTAGCTGGTGCGAACAAATGTATTTATTTATTTTTAAACGGTGAATATGTGCGCGGCACCTTGTCCCGCCGCACGCATCCGTGCCCGCCTGTGCAAACTACATTGACTATAAAGTGGAAATCGCACCGCCAGAAAATGCTCAATTCTTGACTTAAAACTTATTTCTACACTCTCGCTATGGTTAGTCTAGTCTCTTGTCCTGCCTCATCACTTGAGAGCTGGATTTTGGTCTGTTTTATTGCGCTGGTTCACTAATAAAGTATTAATTCATCCTTTTTCTATTTTGCTCATCTTCATTTAGGTCGTGGGTTAGCGGAGCCTTTCCCTGACGATTTTGGACAAGAGAAAAGGCACACAGGGTAGGGCATATGTACACAAATAATCACTTATACTCACATTCACACCAAGGGACAATTTAGTTTAAATTTTTTCAATGAATCTAAAGAAAACATGTAGTTGGCTTCTTGTTTGATGAATTTGTTTGTTCTTGTTTTCTGTAAAAAAAAAAAACTATTTTTAAAAGACAGGCAATTATGCTATTAAGCTAGTTTGCATTTTCCCCCATTCCAACATAGGAGATAAAAAAAATTGCTGTGCTTTCACAGCCAACATTTTTTCTGCTTTGCTGTTTTTAAGATGTGACACATCAACATGATTGCTAGATATTAACAGCAGGTCAACGTGACAAACCAAATGTGGTCTCTGATCTTTGTCATATGTTGAAGGTAATTAGATGTTCACCACATCCTCAACCATTCAAAAGACTTTCAACCATTTTGTGCCTTTTATGATTCCCTCATCATCCTGCCTGGCTTGATAAATACCTCTGTAAGTAAGCCTGGACAATCAATCAGGTTTTAACAATTTACACTAGTGGTGCCATGATTTACAAGTTTCAAGATTCACCCCATGACCATGCTCAGAATTTAAAACACTTGTATCTCAGACCATCTTTCTCCAGTGAAAAGAATGGAAATACTATTATAGTACTCCGTTCCTGGCCCCTATTAAACACCAACAAATACTTCTGCAACATGTAATGTAGGTTTTAGCCATCAGGTGCGACTTCTTATAATGTGCGCAGTTAGGGCACTAGGGGGCAGGAGAATGCAGACATGAATATACACAAAGAAGACAGTCACAACTGTTCACTTAGCTGCAGTAAGCATCATAGTTTTTTTTTTTACAGAGGATAAAGAATATATATCGCTGGTGCTAGGCCGAAAACTGATAAGTTACAATTTGGCTAATTTTATATTTTTTCAAAAATCTATACATTGGTCAGTTTGGCCAGACATGTGGGTGTCATTTTTATTTATTTATATATATATATATATATATATATATATATATATATATATATATATATATATTTTTTTTTTTTATACAAATTATTGATTTAGATTTAAAGTGCTGAAAAGGCAAGACATAGTGCCAATTTATAAGCTGCAAAACCAGTTATTTATTGACATTCTGGAAACGTATTTGTTTTGTACCACCCTACAGAGACTAGATGAAAGCTTGAGGGTGTGCAGTCAAGTCATGCAGCTCATTTGATGATGTTGAAAGGTTAACATTGTAAGATTTAAGGATCATGTTTGTGTACATGTTCTGACACAAGGGACAAAGCAAGCGGCAATATATGCACATCACTTGTCAGAATGTGTTGTTTGTGAATAGTGAAACAGATGTCAGCATTGTTGAGACATGTGGGAAACGTCATCTGTCAAAGTTCAATATAATCAAATGATACAATTAATCATGTTTGCTTGGTGAGCCTATTGTGCTGTTTCAACTCCCATGCTTTCGAAGTGAGCTACTGGTGCAAGAGCATTTCCATAGACAACGAGAAGCTGCTAAGTGGTACCAGTCAGCTGATCCACTTCATCAAATGCGTGTAACAACAGCTTCTTTTGTCCAAGTCTGGAATCCCGTGCACCCCTTTGGCCTGTGTCCTGATCTGGAAAGCTGATTAAGCCTTTTAAATCCTCTACGAACCTTCAAGGAAAAGCTACTAGCACGGCTCACCAACCAACAAGTTTTTTTTTAAAAAAAAATTATAAGAAGTCCGCTTTCTGATTAGATTAGGAAATTTATGGTTTGATAATTTGTGCTCAGCGGGGGAAATAAAACAATAATTCCTGACTGTTGTGTATCCTTCTCGAAATAATAAGGAAGTGTCTTATTCCTCGGCAACAGGAGCCAACACTTTCAAGACAACAGACTGTTCCGGAAGAAATCACGAATTTTTTTAAGCTCACGTTTTGTTTTGCTTTTTAAAAAACACACAATGGAGCTCATGGGGCGCCTCACTTCTTCCGATGAAGGATGTCAAAATTTTGAATGAAAGGGGAAACATCCCATTAATGGTTTCCAGACACAGCAACAGTAAAAGTACGAGACCTGAGGACAGCGGAAAATGGCCAACGATGCCACAATGCGGCAAATTAATGTAGCGAGAATCACAGCTGATAAGACTGCATTATCAATACAGGACAGACAATCCGAGAATGCGAGATGCAGCTTGGGGAAAGGAGATATAGAATAATGTAGTACTGTATGTAAAATCTGTGGTGGGCAGTTACAGTGGAGTAGTGGAACTTGGACAGAAGTGAAAAAACATTGTATAGAAGACCTTTTCCGTATGACATTAAAGGTGCCCAGTGGAAGGCAATTTCAAGTCAACATTGTAAATGGCAAATTTATGAAAGTGGAAGATGAGGTGTGTAAGGAATGTGTATGTAAAGTCCCAATACTTGTGCCCAGGAACATTCCCAGAAAACGCTTGGAGCCAGATGGGCTAAAGTGATAGCATGCACACAGGAAGTCCCAATTCCCTGCCCACTCCTAGACAGTTACAGGAGACACTTATTTCATGCTCTCTGCTCCCTGGAGGATCACTCTATATATGTACGTGTGTTTCTGTGTGTAGTCCACTTAAAGGTCCCATTGTATGAAAATGCACTTAGTGGGGTTTTCTATCAATAATATGCATCGCCGGCCTGTCTACAATCCAACCAGGTATGAAAAAAGTCCATCCGTGACTTCTTTAGCTTTCTCCTCCTTTCTAAAATGTGTGCTTCAAACGGGCAGATTAAACTTCCATGACTTAGTGACGTCAAAAAGACACGGATCGCGAGATGCTGTGACTATCGCGAGACCTACAGCGAGACTGGGAATACCCAACATGGCGGCGCCCTGCTGCTAAGATAGAACTAGCTCTATTATGCTAAACCAAATCAAAATTTAACCACCATATATCTTGGCTTTTCTCTTCTCTCTTTCATCCACCCAGCGTGGAGGTCCTTGAACGTTTCATCTACGGATGTTTTTACAGCTGTGTGATGGAGGATCCTTCCTTCGAGAAACCTTCGAAGAAGAGAAAAAATTACTCAGCGACGGACACGGACGATCTAATCACTACGGACGTTTCGGTCAGTATGCTGGAGTTCATAAATAAAAAACTAGATGTCCTCTGCCTCATCCGCGAGGACGTTAAAGAATTAAAGGTAAGCTTGGAATTCGTCGGCCAACAGGTAAGTGACCTCCAACGACCTTCACTCGCGGCTGTTTCAACCGAGTTGGAAACTACTAAATAGGAGAATAAAACGCAAAAATAAACTGTTTTGGATGTCCAATCCCGTAGCATGCGGGAGAATTTTATATTCTCAGGCATATCCGAGAATACCTCTGACAATCCAGAGGTCGATATAGAAAAAATGATGACGACATCGTTAAAAATTCCTCAGGAGACAGTAAATAATATCTCTTTTCACCGGGTACATCGGCTTGGAGCCCGTAGGGGCAACAAACCCCGTCATATTATCACCAAGTTTGAGCATTTTAAACAGAAATAATTTGTTAAAAGTAAAGGACGGGAACTTAAAGGGACCTCTTTTGGAATTGTTGACATTTAACATTTTATATTTTTACTGTTTATGAATTTAGTTATAGGTATAGAGATGTGATATATCCATGTGTAGTTAAATGAATAACAATGTGATAATGATTTTGTGAACTTCATTTGAACCTCTTACTCCTCACCATCTCTTGAGATAAGAATGTGTATGTTTTAAAAGTTGTCAGAATCTCTTGTCATTAGTCATTTGGTCGTAAAAACTGAAGGTCCAAGGTCAAAGCCTGTCTACATCATTTCTCCAAAGCTGGTGGGGAGCGAAGATGACCATGTCAGTATCTTGTGCCTGCTTCTTTTCAACACTATCTCTCTGCAAATGTGAGAGGCGGAGAGAACCTTTTCTACGAGTATAAAGACACTGGGAGTTTTCATATTTTCTCCACACTGGGAGCTTATCATCACTTTTCGAATGTAAGCTTTTTTCCTGTGTCTTAAGAGCTCTTAATAAATCCTTGCTAGGGAAACTTTTTCATGAGATCTCAATTCTGATTTATTTGAACACGCAAAAGATTACACTTAATAAAGTAATCAAATAATGCCTTCAGAATGAATGACCAATTCCCGAGAGAGATTAATGAGCGGCGAAAGGTACCGTTTCCTATAATGAGAATAAATAGGCAGGAGGGTAAATGGACTACAATAGTTGTTGATAAGCTATACATCGATGGCCAACTATTCCGGAACTCCAACTCCACTCCCTGGCTGTTCTAATTGGCATTGGTGGAACTAAACTTTGTTTGATTATTAGATGTATACATATACTGTATATGTGGTTATAAAACCTAACATATGAATACTTATTATGTTTAGTTGTATTGTTTAATCCCCCGCTAATTTCCTTCACTTTCACCTCCCTCCCCATTTTTTCACTGTTATATTTACTTACACGTTACCTCATATTTTACACAAATCACATAAACCACCTAACTACATTGATTCTATCCTATAACATGCCAATATTAACAAATAGCCTATACAGATACAGTATATACACAGGACTGAGTCTATATTGTTTGTATGCATAAATTAGTTATGGTTTCCTGGAATGTTTGTGGCGCTCGATCACAGGCAAAAAGAATAAAAAAAAATTTGACCATCTCTTAAAATTAAAAGCAGATATTTGCCTCCTACAAGAGACCCACCTGCAAAAATCTGAAGAAAAATTACTTGTTAAGAATTTTAGTCAAGCGTACTCTGCCCTTTATAACAGTAGACAAAGAGGAGTCTGTATACTCATACATAAGAATTTATTCTTTACTCTAAATAATACAATAACAGACCCAGAGGGCCGATACATTATTATTCAGGTGACTATATTTAATAGAATATATACATTTGGTAATTTATATGCCCCTAATAAGAATGATCCGGCTTTTTTCCATGAATTTTTCTCTCCGCTGTTTGAATTAGCAGCGAACTCTACTATTATTATTGGAGGAGACTTTAACACAATCTTAAATCCATGAAAAGATCATTCTAATAATACAACATGTATAGGGCGATTACAATTTACTAAAGTAATAGGGGAATATATGGATGATTTTGGCCTTGTCGGCAGCTGGAAATTTACTAAGAAACTAAGAAGGAATTTACCTTCTTTTTCGCTGTGCACCGGTCTTTTTCAAGAATTGATTTTTTTCTTACCAATAACTCTATTGCTGATAAAACTGTTACAAAAATACATCCTATTATTATTAGCGACCATGCACCAGTCTCCCCTTACCATACAAGTTGATTATACCTTTAAACCGGGCCCGACATGGCATTTTAACATCTCACTGCTAAACGACGCAGAGTTTGACAAAATTATAAGAAGAGAGTGGGCAGACTTTTGGGAAATAAATGACTCTCCAGACTTATCTCCATCTCTTCTCTGGGAAGCTGGGAAAGCAGTAATTAGAGGTAAAATTATATCATATTCATCCTATTAAAAGAAACGGGATAAAAAATTAGAAAAAGACTTGGAAAATAAAATTAAACAACTGACGGATGAGTACGCAATAAACCCAAATAACCAAATATAGACTGACTTACAAAATACAAAAATACAGTTAGACGATATGCTATCTAAAAAGACAGAGTTTATAATACAACAATTGAGATACAACAACTTTGAATGTAATGACAAATCAGGTAAAATTCTTCCAAACCAACTTCAACGCAATCGGGAAAAATCTCTTATAACGGCTATTAAAGGGACAAATGGTGAATGCACACAATCGGCAGAAGAAATTAATCACATTTTTTATAACTATTATCGCAACCTATACTCAGAAACTAACAAGCCTAACCCTGAGCATATTGAGGCATTCCTCAGTATCTTAAATATACCTCAGTTAACTACTGAATATAAAGATATGTTAGATGCGCCACTTGCTATAAACAAGTTGTACAGTGCTCTAGATAGTATGCATAATGGCAGAGAACCTGGCCCGGATGGTTATCCGGCTATATTTTTTAAGCACTTCTGGTTAATGCTTGCTCCACTATTCTTAAGAGTAGTAACAGAAATTAAAACTAATGGTTACATACGCCCACACATGAATACAGCGGCAATTAAACTTTTATTAAAGCCAGAAAAAGACCCCACCCTTCCATCAAGTTACCGTCCGATTTCACTAATTAACACTGATATTAAAATGAACTAAGGCTTTGACATCTAGACTAGAAACAGTAATCTCGACAATCATTCATAGCGACCAAACAGGCTTTATTAAAGGTCGTCACGCTACTAATAATATTAGGAGGCTCTTTAACCTTATTAGCATGTCAAAGTGGCATGATAAAAAGGCAGTTATTATATCATTGGATGCAGAAAAAGCTTTCGACAAAGTTAACTGGTCCTTCCTCTTTGCTGTTTTAAATAAATTTGGCTTTGGGAAGTCATTTATTCACTGTGTGTCAGTATTATATGAATCTCCTAAAGCTACAGTTACTACTAATGGGATTATATCTCAGTGTTTTACTCGACAGAGAGGCACAAGACAGGTATGCCCATTGTCCCCTTTGTTATTTGGAATATTTATTTAGCCACTTGCATTCGCTATACGCCAGGAAAGAAGGATTCAAGGAATTCACTCTGGGGTAACAGAACATAAAATTAATCTATATGCCGATGATGTTTTACTTTATTTAGAAAAGCCTGCTATTTTGTTAGGGGAAGTATATAATTTAATAATTTAATTCTATCATGTATCAGATTGGACAAAATGGACAAAATTAACACTACTACCTATTACAGAAAATTCATGTAACCCTGCAAACCAGGACCCACAATACTCATTTCCTATAGGTAATTTAAAATACTTAGGCATAAAAATCTCACCTAAATAAACTGATTTAATTGATTTAAACTTTACTCCACTTCTGGATAGCATTTATAGTGACTTGGAGCGCTGGAATAATCTTCCTATTTCTCTAATAGGACGAATAGCCACCATTAAAATGAAAGTTTTACCCAAAAGAAACTATTTTTTCTCAATGATTCCATTTAAACCTACGTTTAACTGGTTACAGTTGTTGGACTCGGCCGTTACAAAATTTTACTGGAACAATAAAAAAGCTAAGATTATTCTATCTACTCTTCAGAAAAGTAAATCCAAAGGAGGTCTAGAGGCACCAAATTTTATGCACTACTATATAGCTAACCAGCTACAATATATCATTCTATGGGCACAACCCAACAGAGATACTAACTGTTGGCTGGAACTAGAAGGATTGTAATAACTAGATTTACTCTTTATTACAACATCGATTAAGCGACACAATTGTTTTAAAAACCCAATGATTTCTGCCACCCCGACTGCCTGGTGGAAGGCACTAGAAATTACAAAAGCCCAAGTGGAGCCCTGCGGGCTTTCTCCCATATGGCATAATCCCGACTTTCTCCCATATGGCATAATCCCGATTTTCAATTTAACAACCAATCGCTTTATTTAGGTGTGTGGGAGCAGAAAGGAATTACACATCTCCACCATCTTTTCTCAGATAATATGTTTATATCATATACATCCTTGCTTCAAAAATACAAAATAAAAAACGGAATTTTTTTACATTATCTGCAAGTTAAAAGTATGATAAAGAAACAAATTCCAACACTTCGGGGTACGCTCCAACCGCCTGTTTTACCATGCTTTCTCCGTAAACAACAAAAACCTCTCAAAAATATATAAGTTACTTTCGTATACTGATAAAATGTCTTTACCCATCTCGAAATGGGAGACAGACTTGTCTATAGCTCCGGAATCTGACTTTTGGATTCAAGTTTGTGAAAACGTATTTAAAATAACAATACACACAAATTTACAACTTAACCAATATAAAATTATTCATAGCACATACAGTACATTACTCAATATATGATGAAGAAAATGGGACTCTCAGACTCCGACATTTGTCTCCAGTGTTTACAAAACACTACAGACACTTATTTTCATGCTTTATTGTTATGCACTACGGTTATGTATTTCTGGACTAAAGTCTTGGAAAAACTTTCCGCTATCTTGGACTGTAGGATACCTTTATCTCCAAACTTTTGTTTGCTAGGTGACCTAACAACAACTGACTTACCACATAAACAATATCAATCTACACTTGTAGCCCTTATTATCGCAAAAAAAAAAACAATTCTTGTGAACTGGAAAAATAAACAAAATGAATATTGACCAATGGTCTAACCTCCTCATAAATCACATTTTAATGGAAAAAATATCTGCCTCAAATAAAAACCAAATATAGAAACATGGTCTACGTATATAGAATATTTTAACCTAAATCTGGTTACTTAATTCTGCCTGTTAGCGAGCCACCACATCACGATAACTTACATTGTTGTTTCTGTATTTGGCACTTTGTAACTAATGGTTGTGTTTTTATAGTCAGGAACCCAGTTGCGGCCAGCAGGATCAAGCGGACTACATCAAACGACACCTTACAGTCACCAACTCCTCAAGATTCACCTCCAATGGGCACTAAGGGTTAATATTCGGATTCACTGCATGCTAGTGGGTTAATTCTATAGGTGCTGTCGCCCCTGGCTGAGCGTGGGCGGCTCTGCCCCTCTGTTGGCTGCTGGGTGGCGGCTGCGTCTTGGCCGTTCCTTGGGTCTCTTGGGGGGTGCTGCGTTGCGGTGCTCTCCCTGGTGTCCGGGGCGGCGCCGCCCCAGCGCGGTGTCGCTCCGGGCCCGGCGACGCGGTTCGGGGCCTGTGGGCCTCCGGGGTACCCCGTGGTTCCCTCTCCCCCTTGCTGCCTTTCCGGGCGGGTGGGTGGTGGTGTTGTGCCTGCCCCGCTCCGGTGGGCGGTGGTGTTGTGCCTGCCCCGCTCCGGTGGGCCTCCTGGCACCTCGGGCGGGCCCCAGTATCCGGGGGGGCGAGCCCTATTGCCCCGAAAGCGGGGGCTGTCGGCCGGTGGGGTGCCTGGCGGGGTTGGCTGCGTTGGGTTGGGGGCGCGGGCCGTGTTGGGGTGGGGTGGGGGGCGCTCCTGGCTCCTTGGTTTGCTCTCCGGCCGGTGGCTCCCTAATTTGTTGGAATTTAGATGTTTCTGGGGTTGGTGAAAGACTCTGGTTGGTAACCTGGTAGGTAGTAGGTAATGTCTGGTCAGTGCTGGATTTCACTTTCCTTTCTTTTCTTTGATCCTTCCTCGGGTCTCCTGACAACCTCACGACTCTAGCTGGATTCTAAAGTATTCGGTTTAGGTGAACGGTATGGGATTTCTAATTTTAAGTGAATTTTAGGTTTTAGGTGAACTAATGAGTACACACTCGCATGCACACACAATTTTTTTTTTAAAGAAAAAAAAAAAAAGGGCAATGATGATGACATGTCAAATCGGTAAAATTACTGAATGAACAATACTGAGCTCTTAGAAGAAAAAAAAAGAAAAAGACACGGAAGTGCACTCGACCCAGCCCCCTCGGGTTAGTGGTCTTTGAGAAGACAGTGGATTAATTTTATTTTTGAAGGACGTTACTGACATCATTACTCAAAGGACTGTTTTGTTAGTGAAAGCCTGTTCAGAGCTGGATTTATAACACGTTTAAACATAATGGATCAGTCCCAACAGTGTGATATGACTGCAAACGGGAGAGATGTAAGTTTAACATTTTTGATTTAACCTTCCTAACCTTTCTAAAAAGAGATGCGCACCTTCTACCATATTACTGGTGTATTTTTAGTGCCTAAAGTGGGAGCTACTTTTGTCGTGTGAAGGTTGTTTGGTTACAAGAGGTCAGATATGATAAAGCAGATGGTGGTTGGATAATGTGAAGATGTTGCGTATTGTTTTGTCAAGATACAATCCGCGGAGGTTAATTTGCCGTGACTGGCAACTCGCCGCCTAGTTGACATGACTTTGTGATGCTAACCGGCCGCTAAGTGGTCTCGACGAAACGGCTTGCACGTTGCGACTGCGCAGTAGCCTAAATGTTCACATTTGTGTTACTCATAACCACTTGTAAATATCTACAAGCATTCACGGCAAATCGGAGACATTCACGGCAAAATAACGTTCGCAAAAATTTGCCGGTTACGGCAAAATAACCAATGCCAAAACAACCACAAACTAACGCTACAACATAGTCTCTGTAATAACGTTATGTTGCTTTTTCTTATGGTAAAATGTTATGCCACTTTTCCACATATTAAAATAGTTATCAAGTATGTAAAAGACATGTCTGTATTTTTCTTTTTTTCTGCTCCCATGGCCAGTCATTTCCATTCACAACATTAGCACATGGCTATTTACATAAAAGTGACACACCCCTCAAGGCGGTTTTGAATATGTTTGGGCTGATTTAGGGACAGTAAAAATATTAGATCTAAAGTAAATTTTGACGAATGCATGTCACAGACATGTCTTTTACACATTTGAGAACTATTTTAGTATGTTTAAAAGTTGAATAATATGAGACCTTTAATGCAAAGAAAACCACAGCCAAAAAGGCAGGAGGTCATCCTTTCACACAACCTGTTAAAAGCCATAATTTTCCTAGAGTCCTTTAAAATCAATGCCCTACAAAATTACACCAAAGTAAAAAGGGGGGCAATTTTGACTACATACTAACTTTCAAATTTGTACGATAGTCATGATTATCAAGTCAACATCGATTGATTTGAATCATCAATAACGTCATTGATATTTTATAAGAGCCGTAACATTGGCGGGACGGCGGCTGTGTGTAAGGTTATCTGACAATGGTGCGAAATCTAATACCCGACACTCACTTCTCCCACCCTGTTGTGTTGAAAGCAGTTATCTTTGACAACTATTTTGATACTTTGTTGCTCTGTGAAAATTAACTTTACTGAGGTCTGTATAAAAGGCAAAGTCCACAATACCAGAACCAGACATTCATTTGTAAATATTTGATTGCAGGATGCAGTAACACTCTTTACATCTTCTGATGTGGCAATTGTGCTTGGTCTCTGTGTGAAGGAGACTCAGACTGATCTTGTCTTTTCGGGGACTTACCCCTAATGTACTTCACTGACTTCTGAACAAGCGTTGCCACAACAATGCTCGTCAGCTCTAAACAGCGAGGCACAAAATATGCAGCAGGGGTCATGAGAAGGACTCGAACATTAGGAACAAGGCGTGGAATGTAAACACGGTTGAAAACACATGTGGACGCAAGCGAGACCACCAAGTATTGCCTGGTCAAGTCTGGCCACACCTGTCTGATTTATTTCAGACTTTTTGCTTCAAAAGCATGCAAAATAAATCCGTACAGCAGATTCCCCCCTAGAGGATGACGGCACAATCAACACAACTCACCCCCGACTGCGCCTAAACAAGCAGACAGTAATCGGGAGTTGGAGGCTTTGGCGCCAAATTCCCGCTGAGAATGAAATTGACTCATCAACACAAACTAGAAGTTGCTGTGTGCAGGCTGAGAGACAAAATGGCAACTCTACCAGCCAGGTCCAAGAATACAAAGTACCCAAGGTTCAGCCTTGATTTTCACGAGGACTCTGCAAACTGGACTCTTGAGTCATATTTGTCCTGGCTGCTTGTTGCTAGGCAGACTTCACAGTGCTCAATTGTAATACGATACGATACGATATACTTTTATTTTCCCCGAGGGGAACTTTTTCATGGACTCCGTCCAGCTGCAGTTTACAATAAAGAGAAAACAACAGAATAGAAAGAGATAAAATTAAAATTAAATAAAAAGTGCAGCAGTAGGCAATAGGCAGTGTTGGAAATAATGGTGTTTAAACTAACGGCGTTAGGTAACTCCATTTTTTGTCCCATAAACGGACTAATCTAACTAATTATTCTCCCCATATTTGAAACGCTGTTATCGTTATTGTCTGAGAAATGTGTTGCGTTACAATTTATTTATTAGATTCAAGGCTCGAAGTAAGCTTACAAGACATTGTGCGGTGACTAGTTCTGAAAATGTCATTTGCGCACAGTTAGAGGCACTGTTATTGTCGGACTTTGTCACAATAAAAGTGTTTAGACAGCTGAAATGTATAGCGACTTTTATTTTGGAGGTGCCGCTGGAAGCGTGTCACAACGTGACGGACGTGTCGTTTGGACTTTAAGCCTTAGCATACTTTAGCATTTTAGCAAAGAGTCCACGTCGTTGCCTGGAACTGGTTTGACAACTTTGGCAAGAGTGACAATCAAAAATAGCAGTAGAAATTTTACAAAAAACGTCTGTCAAAAGGAGCGATTTGTTGACAATTCTGTTCCACCAAGAGCCATATGGCGATTCCACAAGCACCATAACAACGATAAAGATACCGGTAAGTCATAGCGGCACGCTCGCCTAGTGTAATTAATAGCGCCAACAATTGTATTTCTCTTATTTCATGAGTGCTAAACATGTAAAAAGTGTTGAAAGAAAAATGCTCACAATCATATAGGCGATTAAGTGACATTTGTATGTGAATGATGCACGTTAAGCCTAGAGTTGAGCAGTTTTCTGATGTAAATCAATCATTAAATATGTCTTTATATGTGTAGAATTATAAACTGAAGATACAGACGCTCCCCAACTTACGAACGAGTTACGTTCCGAGCGATCGTTCGTAAGGTAAATTTGTTCGTAAGTTGCTTCAGTGCTATATTTTGTATTATAATTTATGTTTAAAGAGAATACGTACAGTACTGTACTACGTATGTTAGAGAGAGAGAGCGAGAGACACACACAGTATGTACATATACGTAATAAGATAAATAAAATGAAGTTTAACTTACTTTTGGAAGATGTACTCGATGCTTAAGGATTTGATGGAGGAGGAGGAGGAGGAGGAAGAGGAGGATTTTATATCATGAGAGGTTCTTCGTCGTCGCTGGAATGGGCTTCAAAAGTTACTTCCTCCTCCGTAACTTCAATGTAGGAAGAAGTTGAGGGTCGAGGAGAAGAAGATGAGGGTTGATGAGTATCTTCCTTGGAGGATTTACTAGAAACTGGCCGAAAAAAGCGATCTAACGACAATTGCACAGTTTTCTTCTTTTTTCATCATAAATGATGCGGTAGCACTGTATGGCATCATTCAATTGATTTGCAACCTTTGTGCAACGTTCAATATTTGGGTCTTGCTGCTCGAAGAGTGCGATGGCTTTATCTATGAGCGACAGGCGTTTCTTCTTCTTCCTCCTCCTCGACACGTTGCTGAGCCTCCAATGCTGGGTGAGCTCTCACAGCGCCAAGCGTCGGTATTAGCGGCGGAAAGAAGCACTACAGTACTCGGAAAAGTGTGCGCAATACAAAATCTAACTTAACAGTATCTCTTTCCGAACATTTTTTGACATGCGCGCAGACATGTTCGTATGTACCGTTGTTCGTAACTCGAATGTTCGTAACTCGAGGAGCGTCTGTATATCACCATACTCTCTTAATTGAAAGTGGACAAAAGTATCTTTTTCAGAGAGATCAAGAGTAAGTGTTGATGATTTTGAGGAGTAAATGTAGTAGTAGTTATGGCAATGATTTTGGCCATGACAGCATTAAGCACTGTATATTTTAATAGCATTGGCAATTTCTTTTTATCTAATATTAATTATTTTAGCCCGCAACAATCTTAAAAAATTCACGTGAAATCCTGAAGGGACTGGCTAGGACTGTCTACAAATTACCTATAGACTATAAACTTCACAGAAACGTATTTTCTTCAGTGGAGAAAGGCATCTATTTGAGAAGGGGTATGTAATTATTCAAGTGGACCCAACAATCAATTGGTGCACGGCTTCCAAGCGAATGGAGACTACTAGATGAGGAAATGCAATATTCTACTCACATAGTTTACTTACTTGTCATCTCTGAGGGACAAAAGATGAAAAAGGTCTAGTTTATTTCTGGAGGAGAAAAGGAGGCATCTAATTGGGTAGAGGCATTTACTTATTCGAGTGGACGAGATGGTCAATTGGAGCCCAAAATCTATTAAGCCACTATTTGAGAAAATTCAAAAATATTTAAAAATACCCTAACTCTGCATCAATTCTGAGGAAATAGAATATTTTAAAAATACTCACATATGGTTAATTTGTGTCTTGAGAGGGCAAACGGAGGCATCTAATTGAGGAGAGGCCTTTATTTATTCAAGTGTAGGCATGCAGGCGGCCTCGTGCGACGTTCCTGAGAGCGACAGCGGGAGGGGGGCCGCTGACACGCGGAGTAGGAGGGGCGACGTTCCAGTTACAACCTCATCAATGATTCAACCGCACCACAAGACAACAGACAGCAACAGGATCCAAACACACACACACACACGGCAATACGCCGTCTTCAAAGATGCGATGACATAACTGTGTGTTTTTGTTATTGTGGTCAGCGTGTGTCAACACGTCGTATGTATTAACAACAATACTTTCTGCACGCAGACTGTACACTTGAAATGTTCTCTGCCTCGGGCCGGCCTTTTATCCCGCCCTTTCACGCCACCCTTCCTTCTAATGTGGGAACTAATTTGCCATTTTTTGCCAAATAAAACTGAACAAGTCTGACTGAATTACAAGGTTGAAACTTCTTTTTTCTTAGAACTATTTTAGTATGTTTAAAAGTTGAATAATACGAGACATTTAATGCAAAGAAAACCACAGACAAAAAGGCAAGAGGTCATCCTTTCACACTACCTGTAAAAGCCATAATTTTCCTAGATTCCTTTAAAATCAATGCCCTACAAAATGACACCAAAGTATAAAGGGGGGCAATTTTGACTACATACTAACTTTCAAATTTGTACGATAGTCATGATTATCAAGTCAACATCGATTGATTTGAATCATCAATAACGTCATTGAAATTTTATAAGAGCCGTAACATTGGTGGGACAGCGGCTGTGTGTAAGGTTATCTGACAATGGTCCGAAATCTAATACCAGACACTCACTTCTCCCACCCTGTTGTGTTGAAAGCAGTTATATTTGACAACTATTTTGATACGCTGTCGCTCTGTGAAAATTAACTTTACTGAGGTCTGTATAAAAGGCAAAGTCCAGTCAACTTCTTTTTACCTGAACAAAGCGGAATTTAGCAAATTACCTCATAGCTTAGCATAACATAGCTGTGGGTGACGCGCCAAATAACACCAAATAACCCTAACCCTAACTCATAGAGTTCAGATTTTATTCTACGTACAAAAACAGCCCATTTCCCTCAAATATTACAAGTCTGTCTAAATTTGCATTGGTGAGCACTAGGGCCAGACAGATTGATTAGCCGATATTGGTCTTTTTCACATCAACAAAAATCTGCAAAAAAGTGGGCCGAATTATTCATCACATTAACACATTACAACATAAGACAAAGCCCAATTCCAAAGAAAGAAAATCAATTATTTTAATTAGCAGATTTTTCTCTCTTTTATAAACAAACAATTACATGTTCTGCCTGTAATTTATGTTTAATTGTTGTAAGGACAAAAAATAGGTATTTTATTTGACTTTTTTTTTTTTAATTAATAGGCCAATTAATCAGTTATCAGAATTTTATTTTGCCAAATATCGGAATCGGTTGTGCCAATGTGGGTACTTTCTCCTATGCTGAGATAACCCATCCACCTTACAAGTGACATATCAAGATGCTAATAAGACAAAATTATTATTGCACAGGTGTGCTTAGGCCGCCCATGATAAAAGGCCAAATAAAAGCAATAAAATAGTGTTGTTTATCTTTGGTAACAAGCAACAATGTGCATAGTGTGGCTGGAGTAGTTTCACACAACTTTTGTGGCATATTTAATGAGTTTAACAAACATTTCTAGGATGGGAACCAACTGTAGGATTAAGCATGGATTATTTTTTTTTAATCCCCCTTTTATTTTTTTGACGTTGAAATCAGGCCGCCAAAATGTGCCCACCTTTTGACCTACTTTCCAGGACAGACGTAATCTGCCTCCGCTAACGTTCAGGCTAAATACATTAATAAGTGAGGTTTTTCAAAACATTTGGTTGTTGTAGATGCGGCCCACCTCGCATTTGCATTATCAAGAGAATCCTGTCATGTTTGTTGAATTCATTTTGTAGTTTTTTTATTACTAAAATTGGTCAATTAAAATGTACTCACTTTGCTATTTTTAGTCATTTATCTCATTAAATAATTGGTAAAATAATACTACCAAAAATATTAGTAAAGTAAAATGTTGAGCTCATGTAGCTACACATGACAGGCCTATTTGTCCATTCTGATAAATCAAATGTGGCCCTTGAGCACAAAGGTTAGCCCGTTCCTGCTTTAGACATCCACACAAATCGATCCATCAGTTATGATTTGTGTCCAGTTTTGCTCGTTAGGTTTTGTTTGCACCTTTACTCGTCATCCTGTTCCCTTGTGTCATCCAATCATCTCCCCAAGCCACTTGTGTCTTGTCCAGGTGTCTCTCGTTGTCTCGTTAGTTGGCTTGTATTTAGTTTCCTGGTTTTGTTCAGTCTTGGTTGGATCATTGTTGCTGTCACCACTCTTGTGTTTTGTTGTTACTTTGATTCTTGGTCTTTTCATAACTTTGTTGGTTTTGTTTATTTAGAGTTTTAACCAGTTCCCCTGTTAGTGTTTTTGTTAAATAAATTGTTTTCAGTATTACATGCATCCCTGTCGTGGTTCTCCTGCCTCCCTGCATTTGGGTCCTCCACCCCCATCTTGACACCATCACTTTCTGCTTCATTGGGTGGGTTTCCATCCACGTATTTTGATTCGAATTTTCAAGAAATGCGAAAAAGAAACTGAATGGAAACGGCAGAAAAAAAAGGCCCAAAATTCGCCAAAAAATTGTTATGCTGGGAGGGGGTTGTTTTTGAAGCAAATTGAAAAAAGGAAAATGCGCATTTTGGCGAAGGTTTTGCGAATAAGTGACTACAAGACCGGATATATGTCGCACGTTTTGACCGATACTACGTCACACGCACGTTTGTAGTCGCAATAAATGGCGGGTGATAAAGTAAGATATGTTTGGGGAGACGAAGAAACACGATTCTTTTTATAATTCATTAAAGAAAAAAAACATTAATGCAATTTTAGATGGCTTTATTAGCATCAGCTCTCAATGTAACGACACACTTCACTTAGATGCGGGAGGGAAGCCAACAAGACAAACTACTTCCGTTCAGTCCGTCAAAACCAACATTCCCACCTGCAACTCCCCATTGTCCCAAAGTTCCATCACTACAACGTCATCTTGCGGCGCATATTCGCAAAACAAGAGCGGATGGAAACGGGCATAAGTCGAATGTTCGTTTTGCGCATTTTCACAAAATTTGCAAAAAAAAAATTCTAAACATTTGGATGGAAACCTGACTCATAATGAATTGGCTAATGCTTTAAGGCGTAATGACTATATTGCGTTATGGGGTGTGTTGGGATAATGTACTGCGGGCATAGAACCATCCGGCAACATTTTGCATCTTTCTGCCAACTGTAACAAAGGTAAACACTACTACTGAGCCGTACTTCTGCTCTGGAAATTTCAGCGTCCTTTCAGACGTCAAAGTTTGTCTGTTTATACTGCCCTGTTCAGTTTCTTTTCACATGGTAAATATTTTACAAAACACTGTATTATTTAGTAAGTATTAAAGCAGTGAAACCAAATCCTTTATTTTTGCGAGCAGCTGATAATTCTGGGTTTAAAAACAAAAGATAAATATTTTAGTTTTATACTTCTTTGCACAAAGCATGGGCCGAACTTGTTACACGTTTCATCTGTAATTTTCCCTAAATATTTCAATTCCTGAGTCAACACTAATCAGGCTTGAAATGAGCTGAAATTGCATAGTAGCCCTCAACTTAACTCAAGGCTAGTGTCACACCCTCTTTCTGTGGTTGGACATGTTGTATCATGTGTGCTAACTTGAACTGCATTCAACATTCCAGTCTGACCTTCATCCATTCCTTCATTGACAACAGTAACGCAGCATCCCGCTGAGACTGTGTGTGTGTGTGTGTGTGTGTGTGTGTGTGTGTGTGTGTGTGTGTGTGTGTGTGTTCGAACCTCCATTAAGACATTTGAGTATCTGCCTGCTCCCCTCTGACACCATCAGCTCGGGTTTCCTTGTTGAAATTGAGACACTAACGTTGGGAACGGAGAGAGAGGCGTACATTGTCAAATGTCCTCTGCTAGACTGCAGAACACTCTGGCAATAACAGACCCATGAACTGGCTTTAACGCACTCACAAACTCAGCAAATTCTGCCAACATGCGTATCCTGCTCAAAAGATTCATATTTTAGGGCCCATTCAAAACACGGAACATTAGACAATATTAACGTATGCCACCAGAATCTGATTTGAGGCAACAAAATCCAGCATGTTAATCACGACAGGATGAACTCAAAAAATGAAGAAACGCAAATGTAGTCATCACTGATTTGTACCTGAATGCACTCCTTCAGGGGAGTTTGCTCAACATGCGATAGCGAGTGTCAGTAAACGTAGTCATCACTGATTTGTACCTGAATGCACTCCTCCAGGGAAATTTGCTCAACATGCGATAGATAGCAAGTGTGAGTTTTTTTATTATTATTATTATTATTATTATTTCTTACTACTGCACCATTCCAGAAAATGTATCACCTTTTTGAAGCTTTACCATTATTCAGAATTGAAACTTTACTCAACAAATGATCAAAGTGGTCTGGTGAAAATGTACGTTGCCATTGTGTTTTGAAAGCACCTTTATAATTGTAATAATTGTGCGCTCTACTTCTATGCACATTCTTACACAATTGTCTCACTTAGCTATTTTTTATTTGCCTTTTTGTGGCTTTATCATACTCAAAAACCCTGCCAACACGGACAGTATTAGCAGATAATCAAAATTAAGTCACTCTGAATAGGGTGCATACAATTTTTTATTTGGACATGCCTACCTGCCACCCATTGACACGAAATCCAGCATGCACAACAGTAAATGAAGAAGCAAAGCTGTGAAACACAGAAAGTCATTTTGTTGCCATTGTGGTTTGAAGGTGCCATTCACATCATACGGCTCCCAGGGGAAAATTAGGTATTCCGCTACTATCCAGCCATGTTCCTGCATATCCAACTCCCACTTCCCAAGGTATGAGCCTGCAGAATGTTCTGATTCTATGCAATAAAGCCTCAGAGTATTGCAACAGATGGGAAGTTTACCCTACTGCAAAAAGGCAAGCGTGAAGCGATCGTGGTCCCAATCTGCAACCAAACTTGCAATCACATCTTTTCAAATGGGACAGGATGGAGGAATGGGATGGTGTAGAGATAGTCAAGGCTAAGTGAAATGAAGTCATTACGGTGTCAAACTCAAGCCCCATGGGTCATTTCTGGCCTTCCATGTCATTTTAGGTGCTCTGCAAAAGCTTGCCTTAGAGTAGTGGCGAGTCTTCTTGTATAACCGAATCATACTGCCCCCTGGTGGCCAAGGTGGGCACACCAAAAGGAGCATCACTATGAATTGAATTGACACATTAAATAATTTTGACGAAATTGTTTAATTATGTACATTCTATTTTATTGGGTAAGTACAATACCATAGAGTGCTATTTTCCTTTCAAGATTTTTTTCGTTGGGTTTTTAGGGAATTAATTAACTCTTTCACTGCCACTGACGTTTAAAGACGTCAAGTAAAAACCTACGGTTCACTGCCAATGACGTCAAAAGATGTCATCCAATGATTTTATTTTTATTTTTTGAAACGGGTAGAGGAAACCCTTCCGCATGTCTGGTGAAAGTTTCCAGTCTGTCTGTTGTGCCTAATGACTATTTTTGGCCCCTAGAGGGCAGCGATGACTCTCTTTTGACAAGATCGGGTGGGCGTCAGTAGAGGCGGAGCTAGAGCGTCGAGCAGGAGATGAGAATGGAAGACAAAGGAAAAATGGCGGCCGGTCGCGAGGAGCTCACGCCCGAGACGTTTTTTTTTTCAAAGACCAAAAGCATCGCTGAAAGAGCACATTGTTGACGACGATGATCATCATCGATGATGAAGATGAGGGTGGTGACTCCGTGGTTGAGAAGCATTGACGCGGCAGTAGAAGACGTTAGATGGAGCTAGATGGAGGAGGGAACGGGCAATGGCGAGCGTTTGCAAGCAGCGCTACACTTACAAGACGAAAGGCATCGACCAACGCTAAAATAGTACATTGATGACGACGATGATCATCCTCGATGATGATGAAGGTGAATCCGAGCTTGACGGCGAAATTGGAACCGCTGACGCGGCGGCTATGACGGTGTCGTAACGCGGAACGCAACCGAGCACGCACAGGCGGACGTTCGATCGGACGACGGAGAGTGCCCCGAGTCCAATGCATATTCATCGGAGGAAGTGTGTACAGTCTGCTACTTGCTTTTTATTCCCCGGAAAAAAAGGCCGTCAAGAAAGTGCAACGTTTGCACGCAAAACGGACCAATGTGAAAGTGAAAGTAAACTGTTGTGCGAGTCCTGGCGTCTCCTTGCACGCAGGAGAGCGTTACAAAAGGAAAAACTGTATTTGAAACATCCACATAATTGTAAGTAGTACCACAGTTGCACACATTTGTAAATAGCTTGCGAAATTGTTTTGTCAAATTGTTACACTGTTGAATGGAAATAAACGTATTTTGCAATCAAAAAACACTTTTTCATTGTTGGTGAAAGCGTTTTACAGAAGTAAAGCACTATTTAGGTGTTTGTGGCATCATTCATGGACAAAAAGAAGTGTACAATTCACTAGAGTGCATGAAATAACATCGTTTCACAAAAAGCTCTTTTTCTCCGTTTTTTGTTTCATAATAGAGAATTTCGGTGAAAGTAACCATTTTCTATTGTTGATTACTGAAGAACGGAATAAGGTAGAAACAAACTTTTTTTTCTGATGAAAGCTGAGAGTCCAATCTTTCATTTGGTAGTATGTGTGTTTCCATAGTCCAAACACAACATTTTCTGTGGACCTTGAAAGATCACTCAAAATGCTTAAATCGGCTGGCAGTGGGGACAACCCGTTTCTGAAAACGTCTGGCAGTGAAAGAGTTAATGGCAGCTCTATTCATTTGAAAGGGGAAATATGATATTTGAGTGTGTGAAAATACATTCAGTTTGCAAGGTTTTTTTAAGACAACACGCACTCAAATACACACACACACATTGCTTTCCCTCTGGCTGGCTTCCTTATCGGGCAATGTTGTTGCCTGTGCAGTTTGGGCTGCTGGTGACAGGTCAGCATGCACACTGGAAACAGGAGGTGATGGAAAGTAACCACCCGGGAGCACATACAAAGGCGAAACATAAATCTAATTTATTAGTATTGACATACAAAATCAAGCTAGGGATTGAGCACAAAGAAAGACCCCGCCCCCACCCTCAGGCGTAATTCACAGCTGAGACCAACACTAAAATCAAGCGAGCGCCTTCTCTGTGGCACTAAAATGATAATGTTAGCTGCCTCTAAAGGAGCCTAAACCCGCTTACTGACGCTAAATAGACAGTGGGGGAGCGTGTAAAGGACTCACCGTGGGTTCAATGACGGCTTTATTTCCAGCGTCTCTGACTGACTGCCACCCGGCTGAGCTCTGCCGCTCCTGGGCTGGGCTCCACCACCGCCGCCGCCGCCAATTTAGCAAGCTAGCTCAACCGGCACGTGAAGAAGAAGAACAGGGGTGGGGGGTTAAAAAGGTAATAATTCTTGATTCATGAATAAAGGTGAAAATTGTCCAAATCAAGGGTCATTGAGGAGTGTGTCCGCCGAGGAGGAGAATATCCAGTGAGCGTGAGTGGAGACTCGGGTTTGAATGACAGGCTCTCCTTTGTTGTGAGCCTTCCAACGTAAACACACACTGACTCTACATCCACAAGTCCCCGGGCGAGAGCCAGCTAGCGAGCCGGAGTGGGCGGATCGAACGCTAAGAAAACGCTGCGACGTCAACGCAGAGAATGCTGGGAAGTCTAGTTTTCTCGCTCGCTTTTCTGCTCCAGGATATGCTCAAGGCAGTACCAACCGCAAACTAATTCAAAAGCCAATGTTAAAAAAATCACACACACGAGAAAAACGATACGAATTATTTTAAATTGCTTATGGGTCATATGATTCATAATATACAAACAATAAAACAATCACAAATAAAACAAACAATAAAAGAACATTAAAAAAGAACAAAAGAAAAAAAGGACAGCTTGAGACTAGTCCCATGCTGTGTTCAAAGCCTATGCTAAAAATGAGGTTTTGAGGCAGTGTTTAAAATTGCACAGTGTGTGTGTCTGACTGATGTGTACTTCGAGGTTGTCCCATAAGATCCGCAGACCGCACTATAAAAGGCTAGCCTCTATCCTTTCTGATTTTCCACTTTAGATTTTTGGCATACTCCATAAGCAGCTGGTCAGCTGAACTGAGGCACAGGGAAGAGGTTGTCGGTGGTCACTGAGGTAAGGCAGGCATTTAGTGATTTGAAGACAAATAGCATAATCTTAAGGGCACAAGTGGTGTTCAAAGGCCAGGCACCCATCCTATCACACCCTTCGCCCCCCCCAAAAAAATGTTGAGTAGCAGCAGCAAAATTACTGCGACCAAGCAATACACCAGCCACGTTTATCAGAAAGAAAATGTTTCTGTCGGCACCCCCCGAAAGATTTGAAATGCATGCTTACCTGTTACGAAATAGACCCCCCCCCCCATTTAAATTATTACGTTTGTTTAGGTAAGTACCTATACAATAATTTGAAAACACAAACATATTGTAAAAAATGAATAGGATGATACAGGTTGAATTTGCATCTATAGGGCTATAGATTAAGATACTTACTATACATTACTAGTGCCAAAAATAAACATTACTTTCATTTATACTTGCAAAATTTCTCATATGAGGCTTGAAAAGTAAAAATATATGTACAATAGGAGAAATAAATAGATGGCCATTAAAGTTAAAATGAGAATAAATAAAAATAAATAAAAGATCATAATAATGAAAATTAATTTCATGTTGCCCTGCTCTGAAAGTGAAGTCTTTTTCATGCACGGTCAGTGGTATTTTTATTTATTTATTTTACTTGAAAACAGGAACTTTTTAAACTCCTGCGGCACTTGTGGGGTATACGTGGTAGTTTTATTTAATTATAAGAGGGTTCTTACGAAATATATATTTAAAAAACAGTTTTAGGGCATAATTTGATGCCTTAGAAGCGGTTAAATATACAGCAACTGTCTAATATAAGAAGCATGCTTTCTGCAGGTGCTGCAGACTGGATGCACATGCTCTTGCATAATCTTTGCACACGCTGCAATGTAATGTGTGTATGCGTTGCCATGGTTTCAAGAGCAAACACCTCCAGTTGGCGTTTCCAAGTAGCAGAAGCGGGAGCAGCGGACACACCTTCCTTTCATTTGTGCTGATGGATGTTCTTGTCACTCTTTGTGGAGCCAATGAGCTGCACATCTGTGTGAAGATGGCAAGCGAACATCCGTCTTTTGGCATTTTTTTTACTGAGCGTGACACTGTAATCCCACTGGGAATTGTTCCATAGTTTGCCTACTCCGCACACAGACACTGAATGTGCGCTTTATTAATGCATTTTAGATATAGTTTGAAATTAGATTGAAATAGTCCTTAGGCAACCCTTGTTAGGACAATGGCTCACCTGTTTTCTGGTTTAGATCATACGATGTTTGCAAACGTAACCCTGATTGGTCGTTACCTGATGAGTAACTTTGATGTCATTTTCAGTCGACAGCAAGTGACAAAATGGCCGCCCCCTAAAATGGATACAAACAAGAAGATTTTGCTGCAGAATTCATATTCCACAAAAACATTTTTAACATTCATAACTGTTTAATCTTCCAATACCGAAATAAACACATTTAAAATGAACCTCTAATACTCATGTACAATATTAATTGACAAAGTTGTAAAGTGTAGTTTGTTTTAGTTACTTTTGCAAACGTAAGATGTAGTTTTTTGTTTTTTTAAAGCATTTGTTTTTATTTTATTCTGTTTATGAAAATGTTTTTTCAGTTTTCATTTTAGTTAATTTTGTTTGTCTTCGTTTACTATAATACATCCCGCCTGCCATTCAAATGATGGATGGCTGGATGGAAGTATTCCAGTTGGCCACATCTCTTTGACTAAACGATGAGACACCAAATCTTGGTCAGGTGTTGAAGCAATTTTTGCCTCGACTTCCCAAGTATAATAATCCATTTTATCATGATGTAAGCGACATCCATCAAAGCGTCTGTCATGATGACTTGAGGGGCTTTGGGTTCCTGACAGGCTGTTCTTGTTGTGCTTGTTGTTGTTGTGCGATAAGAGCAAAACATAGCAACAGCTGGGCTGCTGATGTGTGTGTGATAGAAACACGCCGGGCTGGTGCAATTAAATAACAGCACTGTCCCGTGTTTGAGGGGCCGAGGTGAGGGTTGTTGTCATGCTGCCATGGCGACGGTAACCATGCTGGCCAATGTTTACACAATGTTTAGCATATCACACAAAGCAGCAGCAGCAATTGTGTGCGCTGGCTTTTTGCACGTTGATCTCAACACAATATAACATAAAGTCCTTAGAATTTACTCCACATGGGTTGAGGAGTCAAGAAAATGGAAGCGTAACCTATCCCGGGACGCAAATAGCCAAGACAATGCTTCTCGATCTGCCGCAAGGCCGCTTTCTTATTTTAAGATTTAATCCCCGAAGGTTGAATGAGGACTCGTCCAAACCACTCTGCATAATCTGCATTTGAGGTATAAATAGTCCTTTATAGTCATGCAGGAGGCGTCAGGAGGTACACCTGCACAAGCCAGTAATATCCATTGTAAGAGTTGCATCAGAAATGTTGTGCTTATGACTGATACTGAGGTAATAATGTAAAAATGTATATTACTGTGTTTGCAGTGGTGCAGACGCACACAACGAGCAAAAAACAGTAACATTGTTTTGTATATTAACCGTTTACATGTGCTGCTCCACTATTTAAAGAAGAAGAAAAGCATTCTAGCTATTTGCTAGGCGTTTTCTCATTATATGTTAGCATTAAGCTTGCCGAATTTACGATTATTTATGTGATACATTATACATTCAAATGAGTTATTCTTCATTTGCATTCTCTCATGAGGGTAAAATGCTATTGTATGTAATATAAAAAAAATATAATTTGTAATAATGCCATAAAAGACATTTGAAAACATTTTGTGAAATAGTATGAAAATATATTAGATTGTATTTCATTTAAATACAAAGTATTCAATTTAAGCACCTTCATTTTACAATGTTATGATTGAATACAAGTGACTCCATTTGAGTAGAATTGTGTAAAATGTAACAAAATAAGCTTTACAATAGGATTCCTGAGTCCCTCACAGTTGTTTTGTGCTTAATCTTTAAAAATATATATATATATATTTTTCTTTTTATTTCAATAGAGAGGTCAGTATTGTTCATTCGGTAATTTTACCGATTCGACATGTCATCATCATTGTTCTCTCTCTCTCTCTCTTTTTTTAAAATTGTTGTTTTGTATGTGCGTGAGTATGTGCATGTGTGTGTATGTGTGTGTGTATGTGTGTGTGCATGTGTGTGAGTGTGTACTCATTAGTTCACCTAAAACCTATTAAAAATCCCATACCGTTCACCTAAACCGAATACTTCAGAATCCAGCTAGAGTCGTGAGGTTGTTAGGAGACCCGAGGAAGGATCAAATAAAACAAAGGAAAGTGAAATCCAGCACCGACCAGACATCACCTACTACCCACCGGGTTACCAACCATAGTCTTTCACCAAACAAAAATTAAAGAGGCAAGATCAGCAGAGCAAATCAAATACTTTGAATGTTTTGAATGCAATCTTAACTGTGTACAATGTAGGCATCGTCTAACATTGTGTGTGTGTGTGTGTGTGTGTATGCGCTTGTGGGTTTGTGTGTACACGTTTTTACATAAGTGTACATTTCCATTTCTTTTTTCCTTTTTACCCAAAATAAATAAATAAAGTTAAGCATGGAAAAATGTATTCTGTGTAATTAGCGACATGCTGCAAAGATGATGAGAGTAAATGCGAAGCAGATGTTGCTATTAAAACTGCCGCAAAGTCAGTTACGTGTGTGTGTGTGTATGTGTTTGTTTCTGTGTTGGAATTTTCCTGTCATTGACAGCCATATCTGGAAGTGTTTCATCAATTAGTGCTTGGCTACTATGTTTGACTCATCCTGTTGCCTTTTAATGGCAAAACATACAACAAATACAACGTGTGCGTGTGTGTGTGTGTGTGTGGATGTCATGTCACTTCACCCACTCAAAGTGTGATGTCATCAATGAGTGACCACCAAGCACGCTAATATATAGGAGGATGCTATTTCACTGCCAGTGGTGATCATCTTTACTACAATAATCCGAAAATAACAATTAAAAAAATTAAGACATTAGTATGGGGGAAAAAATTATTGATAACATTTGACTGATGGGTGTTTCGGGTTGCTAACAGGTTGCCTTTTTGATAGATTTTTTTAAACATTAGGTAGTGCTTGTTTTGGGCTTTGTTTGGTTTTGATCTGTGAAAATTGCATTTGCTGTTAAACAAAGATGAAGACCAGAGAGGTGCCTATGGGAAAAAACAAAACCATTTTGAAGCTGAGAAAAGACGGAAAATCAATCAGAGCTATTGGGCAGAGACAATAGGCTACAACAATCTGCGATGTCGTGATAAAAAATGAAACTACTGGTGTAGTGAGCAACCCGATATCCAATAGGTCGGCCCAATATTAAATAACAAAACAAAAACAAAGGAAGTAACCTTGCCATTCAAATACCTTAAGAGGGTGTCACACACACACACACACACACACACACACACGCACACACACACACACACACACACACACACACACACACACACACACACACACACACACACACACACACACACACACACACAAACTTGTCTTTGTATCATCGTGGGGACATCTCATTGACATGATGCATTTCCTAGCCCCAATTCAAACCTAAACTCAAAAACAAAGTCTTGACCCTCAAAAAGAGGTCTGAACTTGTGGAGACCACCAAAATGACCCCACAATTTTAAGCCGGTCCCCACAATGGTAGTTAAACCTGAAAAAAACACATGTGTATGGGCAAATGGACAAAGGCATACACACACACCTAACCAGTCAGTCAGGTGAAGTTCCAGAGGCGGTTGGGTCATCATCATCATTGCGGTTGTCATAGCGACAAGGTACACAAGTGATGCAAGGGAAAAGCATGATGTCATCGGGCTTATCTGTCAACGGAGGAGGAAGCGGAGGCCTGTGGCTGTTTCTGGTCACCGCGGGAACTGTTGTGGGGTGGTGGAGAGGGGGGGGGGGAGCTTTGAGGGTCTTTGACTGTGGCACGAGCCACAATTCAAACACTTCAAAGGTTAGATTATACCTGACATGACAACATGTTGTGTAATGTAAAACACAACATTGTAACTGAAAGCGCTCCTCTCACAACACGCAACATTTTTAGAGGAACATGTCATTCGATACCATCCAGCAACACGTAAACAAAGACACCACGCAGTGGAAGCTCGTCCCTAAAGTGGAACAATTTGGGCGACAAGGCTCGAAAGTCAAACAAATACGTTATAAATAGCATCTTACGAATTTTTTTTTTTCAAGAATGAAACACTTTTTCATTGAATAAAGTCATATTTTTGCAAGAGTTAAGTAAAATCCTTTTTATTATATTTTTAAAGGTTGAAGTCACATTATTTGAGAATACGCTTTCTGAGAATAATGTTAATTGTTTTTTTTTGTTATTTTACATTTAAGTCACAGTTTTTCCAATGTTTTTTCCCTCAAGAATAAAGTTCTTTTTTCATAAAAGTAATGTAAAATCTTTTCAATTCCATTTTTAAATAAATCAATTCAAGTATTAAACAATATTTTTTTAGAATACATTTTTCAAGAATAGCATTGTTGTAGAATAAAGTCACCATTTTCAAGAGCAGTTGCATTTTTTTAGGTCATTGATTGAAGTCATCTATCAGAATGCATTTTCTAAAATGAAGTTGTATTTGGAATAGTCACAGTTTTTCCAGGAATAATCTTTTTTTCAAGAACTAACATCTTTTTGTGAGAGTAATGTCAAATCTTTTCAAGAGCAAAATCATATTGATAAAAAATTAAGTCATTTTTGAGAGACAGTATACAAAGAATAAAAACTGCATTATTTTAAGAATGAAGTTATATTTCTTTCCAAGAAGAGTAAAATAAAAAATATTTTCAAGAATGAAGTCACATCGTTTTAAGAATAAAGTCATTATTTTAGAATATATGATGGGGTTTGATGATGTTTCCAGTTTGAAAGGATTCAACTGGAATTTAATACTATTTTCTTTACATAATTTGAAGAAAGGTTGGTATAAAAATTCACTCAACTTCAAGTAGTCAGTACGAATGTGTGCTAAAAGTTGAGGTAGAAAGTATTTGGTGCACTTTGTGAACTGCAAACTGAAGAGGCATTTGCTGGTGTCAAGACAGCCGTGTGTCTCCCGTGACAACGTGCAAAAATAGAGGCCACACAAGTGAGCACTTGGTTGCCACAGCAATGGAGCATGTTGTTGTGGTGATGCGGTCCACACGGGGAACTGATTTATGGTACGGACAGCCGCTTTGGACTTTGACAAATTTATTAACACACATGCACATGCACACTAAAATTGTCCAATTAACTAAAAAACTTGACCTTGGCACCAGGGAAGCAAGGCAGCGAGGCAGATGTGCTCAAAAAGGTAATGTAATTTTCAACCGAAACGAGAAGGCAAACTTTAGGCCGGACAGTCCTACTTTTCAGTGACATTTCCGGCATCCTGCGCAACCCTAAGCCGGTGTTCTGTCAGATGAGCATACCTCGTCAGATCAGCAAACCCCTATAGTAAATTCTATCTGTTGCCTTACCCTAAACTCAACCAGATACCCAACCTGTTCTTACTGCGCATGCACAGAAGTGCAAGGTATGCTACTTCGATGGGTGTGCTGTTCTGTCGAGACACCGGATGCTGGTGTGTCCGCCTTTTAAAGAAAATGAGCAGTGGTTGATTTTATGTGACCCAACATCAGCCCCACCCCTGTTTGTCACAACTGGTCTGTATTAGCCATGAGTGGCTTCAGTTAAAAATCTTGTATATCATTGGTTCAATCAATGTAAACAAATCTCCACGTGTGGCTATCTGACTATACGTCATTACCTCGTCGCCTTCTTTGACAGCAGCAAAAAGGCAGCGCTAGCAAAAATGCCAAAACGCCGGACATCTTTTAATATTGAATGGACGACGCCACCTCCAGCTCTGCCTCCTGTTTTTTCCTCAGTGGCATTGTCTCCAGACCAAACAACATCGCTGGTCTCTTCACAGTTTTATAAACCTTTCCTTTCATTTTTGCTGAAACTCTTCTATCACACCTGACACTTTTCTCCACCCGTTCCAGCCTGCCTGCACACTCTTCTTCACTTCTTTTCCACACTCTCCATTGCTCTAGACCAGAGGTGGGCAATCTCGGTCCTCGAGGGCCGGAGTCCTGCAGGTTTTGTAGGTTTCTCACTTCCAACAGAAGCTGATTCCAATCAACAGGATCATTATCAGGCTTATGCAGAGCTTGCTGATGAGCTGATCATATATCAGCTGTGTTGGAGAAGGGCAACACGCAAAACCTGCAGGACTCCGGCCCTCGATGCCCACCTCTGCTCTAGACTGTTGACCCTAAATACTTAAGAATACTAAATAAACAAATTCCAAAACAACAAGGCTCAAAGTACAAAAGAACACTATGAAAACTAGTCACGTCTACAAATTGACAAGGTAGCCTACTTGGGTTGAGACAAACAGCAATGGGAGGCAACACAAATATAACATGGACAATAAACCGACAAAAACAGGGAACAGGGAAAAAGGAAAAAGCAGTGAACTAACGAGACAACGTGACACCTGGACATGACAAACGTGGCTGAGGGAGCTGAATGGATGACGCAAGGGACCAGTATGACAAGCACAGGTGGACATGATAAAACTTGATGAGTCAGACAAATGACAACAGGGACACAAGGAGAAACATGACAACAAAATCTAACCAAAACTGAAAGTAACAAACACGAACCATGACAAAAAGTTTTTCCTGTTAGAAGACCATCTTCGGGTAGAGAGAATGTTGATTTTCTGAATACAGACTGGAGATCGGTGAACAGGTCCTCCGAAGGATTTATTTTACAGAATATTCCGGACACAAGCGAGTTTACAGAACACAGCTGCTTCTCGCAAGTGTGTCTTTACAGCGGACTCACAGCATTCTTATACTATCTTGAAAGGCAGTATCCCAAAACCCCCAACCACCCAGGAAACAGCCCCCCAGCCATGAATTAAGACCTTTACAGCATTCAATGACGATAGCCGGAAGTAGATACGACTTTTACAGTATATCATCCAATACACATTGACTTCAACCACAGACACTGGCCCATTGATGTGGAAACAGATGAGGTCCTTCAGACATGACGACACGAGCAGAAATTGCGACAGCACTTACAAAGACACATCCACAGATAAAAGTTCTACTGAGGAAATAAGTAAATTAAAACAGTTATGACTAAATCTATGCAGAAGACCCTCTTCACTCTAAAAACAAAAATCTTTGAAAAAAAATCATGACAATAAAGTCATATTTTTTGGTCAGGTGTTATAAATAAACAATGAGAAGGAATTCCACCTAGAAGTTGCCAGGGTAGATAGTTGAGTTTTTTAAACACACCCAATGTGATGTAATTACTGGTTCAAGTCAGTGACATTATCGGTAAGCTCACATGGTCGTGCATTGAAAAGAAGAAATCATGAGAGTCCACGTCGTGTTCCTGCTGCTGGCGCTGGCGGCTGTGCCTGCCCGTTCTATGGGTGCTTTTTTTTTTTTTTTTCTTCTGGGAGATCTCAGTATTGATCATTTGAAATGTCATCATCATTTTTCTCCCTTTTTTTTTTTTTTTTTTGTATGTGTGTTTGTGCGTGTGTGCGTGCGTGTGTGCGTGCGTGTGTGTGCGTGCGTGCGTACGTGCGTGCGTGAGAAAAAAATAAAATAAATAAATAAGAATTCCCATACCGTTCACCTAAACCGAACACTTCAAAATCCAGCCAGAGTCGTGGGGCCGCCAGGAGACCCGAAGGGGGACCAAAGAAAAGAAAGAAAAGCGAAGCCCAGCACCGACCAGACACCACCCACCGGGCCACTAACCTTCACCAACCCCAGAGACATCCAAACTCCAACAAATCAGGGAAACCTCAAGGGCCCAAAGGAGAAACTGAGGAAAGGTAGAAAGGACAGACGAAGCAGAGTGAGATCCACAGACACCAGCCTCCACCGAATCAATGACCTGAGGGAGAAACAAAGGACAGGCGACCGCAGCACTGCTCCATACCGCGGCCGCCCCAACCGATGCCCCCCCCCCCCCCCCCCAGTTGTGTGGTGCATTAAAATTTGGAGGGGAGCTGCAGGGCGGAGACGGTGTCTCCACCCCACCCCACTCCCCCCCAAAGTGTGTTATGTGCCCTAAAATGTATTGTGCAAAACTAGTGCAGTGAGTTAAGAGGAGCGACCAGCTGGGCCCCCCCCAACCTTGGGGAGGCGCACCCGCCCACCAAAACCCCCACCCACCCCACCGGGACCCCGGCGGGGCTCGCCCCCCGGATACCGGGGCCCGCCCGAAGTGCCCGGAGGCCCACCGGAGCGGGGCGGGCACAACACCAATCCCGCCCACTCCCCCGGCCCCCGGAGCGCCGAGACCCGGGCCACGGATGGAACCCCCGGCCTAGGGGAGGGGGAGGAGGGCGGACAGGGGAGGGGGGGGAGGGGACGGGGGAAGGAGACGACAGGAAGGGCAGGAGGCAGCGGCAGGGCCGCAGAGAGAGGGGGAGAGGAGGAGGAAGGGCGATGAGGGAGAAGGGACAGGGAGGCGGAGGACGGGCGGGGAGAGGTGAAGAGGGAGAGGAAGCAAGGGGGAGGAAGGGGGAGGGGAGTTCTATGGGTGCTGACGGTATGCTCCCCATTTCTTATCGGGACACAATGGAAAGAAATGGGGGGCATGCAGAATTTAGGAGACTGGAATAATCAATGAATGAATACAAAGCGATGAGACATGAATGTTTACTTTTCTTCCAATACGGAGCGAGAACAAAGAAGATTTAGAAGAAGAAGATGAAGATGAACTTTTGTTTGGGGCTAACGGTGAGTCATCGTTGGGTGCCGACATACTGCCACTTGGCATTTTGCATCACCTGTCTATCAAATAGACAGATGATGTACAGACGCTCCTCTACTTACGAACATTCGAGTTGCGAACAATGGTACATACGAACATTTCTGCGCGTACAGTATGCCGAAAAATGTTTGGAAAGAAATGCTGTAAGTTAGATTTTGTATTGTGTGTAGTGCTTCTTTCCGCCGCTAATACCGACGATTGGCGCTGTGAGAGCTCATTGGAGGCTGAGTAACGTGGCGAGGAGGAGGAGGAAGAAATGCCGGTCCCCATGAAGCAGGAAATAACTTTTGAAGTCGATTCCAGCGACGACGAAGAATCTCTCATGATATAAAATCCTCCTCTTCCTCCTCCTCCATCATCTCCTTAAGCATCGAGTACATCTTCCAAAAGTAAGTTAAACTTCATTTTATTTATCTTATTACGTACATGTACATACTGTGTGCGTGTGTCTCGCTCTCGCTCTCTCTCTCTAACATACGTAGTACAGTACAGTACTGTATGTATTCTCTCCATTTTATTAAGTTTTTTTCAGTACAAACCAATGCAGGTTACTTGTACAAGCCTTAAACATACTTATATAAACCTTCAATATACTTATATAGGCTTTAAACATAAATTATAATACAAAATATAGCACTGAAGCAACTTACGAACAAATTCACCTTACGAACGATCGTACGGAACGTAACTCGTTCGTAAGGTGGGGAGCGTCTGTATAGAATAGTGAAATGGTAGCAATGGCACCAAATCTTTAGAAAAAAAAATTTTCAGGTCAGTTCCAAAATCATTCCACAAATTAACACCTTTTACAGAAACACATCTTTGCCTGATATTTGTTCTTGTTTAAATTTTTTTGTAGACACTTGTACCCCTTATTATAAGGACTCTCTCTAACTTCAAAAAGCTTCTGAGTACTTTGGCAGAGTAGATTGTTGTGTACTTTGTACATTATCTGTGCTATTTGAAATTCAACTAAGTCGTAAAATGTCATTGTATTTGATTTAATAAACAGAGAATGAGTTGGTTCTGTATATTTGGATCGATTTATAATTCTTATGGCTGTTTTTTGCAGATTGAAAACAGGATCGGTATTTGTTTTATATGCATTTCCCCAAATTTCCACACAATAGGTCAGATATGGTAATAATAATGAACAATATAATGTGTATAATGATTTCTTATTCACGACATCCTTAGTTTTTGAGAGTATCCCTTTTTTTTTTCCAGGAGAGCTCAGTATTGTTCATTCGATTTGACATCATCATTGCTCTCCTTTTTTTTAAAAAACAAATAAATTAAAAAAATTTAATAAATGTTTTTATTTATTTTTTTATATATATATACATATATATATACATATACACACACATATATATATATATATATATATATATATATATATATATATATATATATATATATATTTTATTTATTTATTTTTTTTTATGTGGGTGAGTATGTGTATGTGCGTGTGTGTGTGTGTGTGTGTGTGTGCGTGCGTGCGAGCGTGTGTGTATTCATCAGTTCACCTAAAGCCCATTAAAAAAAATCCCATACTAATAATATAATATAATAATAAATTGCCAAATGCAGAAACATCAATGTAAGTTATCACGATGTAGTGGCTCTCGCTAACAGACAGAATTAAGTAACCAGAATTAGGTTAAAAAATTCTATATACGTAGACCATGTTTCTATAAATTTTGATATTTGGTTTTTATTTGAGGCAGATATTTTTTCCATTAAAATGTGATTTATGAGGAGGTTAGACCATAGGTCGATATTCAGAGTTTGTTTATTTTTCCAGTTAACAAGAATTGTTTTTTTAGCGATAGTAAGGGCTACAAGTGTAGATTGAAATTGTTTATGTGGTAAGTCAGTTGTTGTTAGGTCACCTAGCAAACACAAGTTTGGGGATAAAGGTATCCTACAGTCCAAAATAGCGGAAAGTTTTTCTAAGACTTTAGTCCAGAAATACATAACCGGAGTACATAACCATAAAGCATGAACATAAGTGTCTGTAGTGTTTTGTAAGCATTGGAGACAAATGTCGGAGTCTGAGAGTCCCATTTTCTTCATCATATATTGAGTAATGTATGTTCTGTGAATAATTTTATATTGGATAAGTTGTAAATTTGTGTGTTTTGTCATTTTAAATGCGTTTTCACAAACTTGAATCCAAAAGTCAGGTTCCGGTGCTATAGACAAGTCTGTCTCCCATTTCAAGATGGGTAAAGACATTTTATCAGTATATGAAAGTAACTTATATATTTTTGAAAGTTTTTTTGTTGTTGTCGGAGAAAGCTTGTTAAAAAAAATTTTTTCCGTTTTTTATATTGTATTTTTGGAGCGAGGATGTATATGATATAAACATATTATCTGAGAAGAGATGGTGGAGATGTGTAATTCCTTTCTGCTCCCACACAGCTAAATGAAACGGTTGGTTGTTAAATTGAGAGTCGGGGTTATGCCATAGGGGAGAAAGTCCACAGGGCTCCACTTGGGCTTTTGTCAATTCTAGTGCCTTCCACCAGGCAGTCACGGTGGCGGAAATCATTGGGTTTTTAAAACAATTATGACGCTTAATCGATGTTGTAATAAAGAGTAAATCTCGAAGTCTGAGGTTATTACAATCCTTCTGTTCTAGTTCCAATCAACAGTTAGTGTCTCTGTTGGGTTGTGCCCATAGAACGATATATTGTAGCTGGTTAGCTATATAGTAGTACATAAAATTTGGTGCCTCTAGACCACCTTTGGATTTACTTTTCTGAAGAGTAGATAGACTAATCTTTGCTTTTTTTTTATTCCAGTAAAATTTTGTTACGGCTGAGTCCAACAACTGGAACCATTTAGCCGTAGGTTTAAATGGAATCATTGAAAAAAAATAGTTTATTTTGGGTAAAACTTTCATTTTAATGGTGGCTATTCGTCCTATTAGAGAAATAGGAACATTATTCCAGCGCTCCAAGTCACTATAAATGTTATCCAGAAGTGGAGAAAAGTTTAAATGAATTTAACCAGTTAATTTAGGTGAGATTTTTATGCCCAAGTATTTTAAATTACCTATAGGAAATGAGTAGTGTGGGTCCTGGCTTGCAGGGTTCCATGAATTTTCTGTAATAGGTAGAAGTGTTGATTTTGTCCAGTTAATAGAATAATCTGATAACTGTGAGAATTTAGTTATTAAATTAAATACTTCCCCTAGCGAAGTAGCCGGCTTTTCTAAATAAAGTAAGATGTCATCGGCATATAGATTAATTTTATGTTCTGATACCCCAGAGTGAATTCCTTGAATCCTTCTTTCCTGGCGTATGGCTAATGCAAGTGGCTCAATAAATATTGCAAATAATAAAGGGGATAGTGGGCATCCCTGTCTTGTGCCTCTCTGTAAAGTAAAGATATAATCCCATTAGTAGTAACTGTAGCTTTTGGAGAATCATATAATACTGATACCCAGTGGATAAATGATTTCCCAAAGCCAAATTTATTTAAAACAGCAAAGAGGAAGGACCAGTTAACTTTGTCGAAAGCTTTTTCTGCATCCAATGATATAATAACTGCCTTTTTATCATGCCGCTGTGACATGTTAATAAGGTTAAAGAGTCTCCTAATATTATTAGTAGAGTGCCGATCTTTAATAAAGCCTGTTTGGTCGCTATGAATGATTGTCGAGATTACTGTTTCTAGTCTAGATGTGAAAGCCTTAGTGATAATTTTAATATCAGTGTTAATTAGTGAAATCGGACGGTAACTTGATGGAAGGGTGGGGTCTTTTTCTGGCTTTAATAAAAGTTTAATTGCTGCTGTATTCATGTGTGGGCGTATGTAACCCTTAGTTTTAATTTCTGTTACTACTCTTAAGAATAGTGGAGCAAGCATTAACGAGAAGTGCTTAAAAAATATAGCCGGATAACCATCCGGGCCAGGTGCTTTGCCATTAGGCATACTATCTAGAGCACTGTACAACTCGTTTATAGTAAGTGGCGCATCTAACATGTCTTTATATTCAGTAGTTAACTGAGGTATATTTAAGCTACTGAGGAATGCCTCAATATGCTCAGGGTTAGGCTTGTTAGTTTCTAAGTATAGGTTACGATAATAGTTATAAAAAATGTGATTAATTTCTTCTGGTGATTGTGTGCATTCACCAGTTGTCCCTTTAATAGCCGTTATAAGAGACTTTTCCTGATTGCGTTGAAGTTGGTTTGCAAGAAATTTACCTGATTTGTTATTATATTCAAAGTTGTTATATCTCAATTGTTGTATTATAAATTCTGTCTTTTTAGTTAGCATATCGTCTAACTGTATTTTTGTATTTTGTAAGTCAGTCCATATTTGGTTATTTGGGTTTATTGCGTACTCATCCGTCAGTTGTTTAATTTTATCTTCCAAGTCTTTTTCTGATTTTTGATCCTGTTTCTTTTTATAAGATGAATATGATATAATTTTACCTCTAATTACTGCTTTCCCAGTTTCCCAGAGAAGAGATGGCGATAGGTCTGGAGAGTCATTTATTTCCAAAAAGTCTGCCCATTCTTTTCTTATAATTTTGTCAAACTCTGCGTCGTTTAGCAGTGAGATGTTAAACCGCCATGTCGGTGGTGGTTTAAAGGTATAATCAACTTGTAGGGAAAGGGAGACTGGTGCATGGTCGCTAATAATAATAGGATGTATTTTTGTAACAGTTTTATCAGCAATAGAGTTATTTGTAAGAAAATAATCAATTCTTGAAAAAGACCGGCGCACAGCGGAAAAGAAGGTAAATTCCTTCTTATTTGGGTTTTTAAGTCTCCAGCTGTCGACGAGGCCAAAGTCATCCATATATTCCCCTATTACTTTAGTAGATTGTAATCGTCTACATGTTGTATTATTAGAACGGTCAATTAATGGATTTAAGACTGTGTTAAAGTCTCCTCCAATAATAATAGTAGAGTTCGCTGCTAAATCAAACAGCTGAGAGAAAAATTCATGGAAAAAGGCCGGATCATCATTATTAGGGGCATATAAATTACCAAGTGTATATATTTTATCAAATATAGTCACCTGAATAATAATGTATCGGCCCTGTGGGTCTGTTATTGTATTATTTAAAGTAAAGAGTAAATTCTTATGTATGAGTATACAGACTCCTCTTTGTCTACTGTTATAAGGGGCAGAGTACTCTTGGCTAAAATTCTTATCAATAAGTAATTTTTCTTCAGATTTTTGTAGGTGGGTTTCTTGTAGGAGGCAAATATCTGCTTTTAATTTTAAGAGATGGTCTAAAGTTTTTATTCTTTTTGCTTCTGAGCGAGCGCCACAAACATTCCAGGAAACCAGAACTAATTTATGCATACAAACAATATAGACTCAGTCCTGTGTATATATCTGCATAGGCCATTTGTCAATATTAGTATGTTATAGGATAGAATCAAAGTGGTTAGGTGGTTTATGTAATTTGTGTAAAATATGAGGTAACGAGTAAGTAAATATAACAGTGAAAAAACAGGTAGGGAGGTAAAAGTAAAGGAAGTTAACGGGGGATTAAACATAAAAATACACCAATAACTGGTAACCTAAGCGAGATTTTTTGTTTAAATATACTTTAGATATAGTTATGTATTTAATAATATATTTATAATATCGCCTAAACATAATGAGTATTCATATTTAAGGTTTTATAACCACATATACAGTATATATATACATCTAATGATCAAACAAAGTTTAGTTCTACCAATGCCATTTAGAACAGCCAGGGAGTGGAGTTGGGGATCCGGAATAGTTGGCCATCGATGTATAGTTTATCGACGACCATCGCAGTCCGTTTACCCTCCTGCCTATTTTGTTTCATTATAGGAAACAGTACCTTTCGCCGCTCATTAATCTCTCTCGGGAATTGGTCGTTCATTCCAAATGAGGTCCCTTTAAGCTCCCGTCCTTTACTTTTAACAAATTATTTCTGTTTAAAATGCTCAAACTTGGCGATAATAGGACGGGGTCTGTTGCCCCTAGGGGCTCCAAGCCGATGTACCCGGTGAAAAGAGATGTTATTTACCGACTCCTGAGGAATTTTTAACGACGTCGTCATAATTTTTTTTATCTCAACCTCTGGATTGTCAGAGGTATTCTCAGATATTCCTGAGAAGATTAAATTCTCCCGCATGCTACGGGATTGAATATCCAGAACAGTTTCTTTTAGCGTTTTATTTTCCTTTTTAACGGTTTCTAACTCGGCTGAAACAGTCACGAGTGTAGAGTGTAACTCGGCATTGTCTCGTTGGAGATCACTTACTTGTTGGCTGAAGAATTCCATACTTACTTTTAATTCTTTGACGTCCTCGCTGATTAGGGAGAGGACCTCTAATTTTTTATTTATGGACTCCAGCATACTGACCGAAACCTCCGTAGTGGCTAGGTTCTCCGTGTCCGTCGCTGAATCATTTTTCCTCTTTTTCGAAGGTTTTCTCGACAGTTTCTCGACGGAAGGATTCTCCATCGCGCAGCTGTAAAAATATGTAGTATAATAGAGCTAATTCTATCTTAGCAGCAGGGCGCCGCCATGTTGGGGTTTCCCGGTCTCGCTGTAGATCTCGCGATAGTCACAGCATCTCGCGCATGCGTCCAAGCTCTCATCCTTTTATCCAGTTTTTGAGAGTATCCCAATAATTGTTGACATTTTCCTTTTGACATTATCTATTTGTGACTTCCAACATAATTTTTCATCAATAACTACTCCAATAAATTTATTTTCATACACTCTTTCTATTTCAATTGAATTAAACATAATTTGGACCTGTTGTGTGGTTTGTCTAGTACCAAAAACTTTGTTTTATTTAAGTTTAATGATAATTTGTTCATATGAAACCAATTTTTCAATGTGTTTGGTTCATTCTCCACAGTAGTAAGAAGCTGCTTCAGGTTCCCTTCTGAACAGTAGAGATTTGTGTCATCAGCAAATAAGACACTTTTGAATATTTTTTTAGACACAACAGATATCATTTATATGCAATATAAATAATTTGGGGCCTAGCACAGACCCTTGGGGGACTCCATGAATAATCTTCAAGTGTCTTGATTGTATATTGTTAAACTGTAAGTACAGATATCTATTATCCAAATAACTTTTCATCCATTTATATGCCAAACCTCTTATGCCTAATCTTTCTAATGTATTCATTAGTATAGGATTATCTATGGTATCAAATTATTTTTTTTTAATCTATAAAAATTCCAACAGTAATTTTTTTATTATCTATGTTAGTAGATATTGCTTCTACGAGTTCCATGACTGCCATTGAAATGGTCTGTTTTTCTCTAAACCCATATTGATTTTCACTTAAAAGCTTTAGTTTTTCAATAAAATTGTCCAGTATATATGAAAATGATTTTTTTTTTTATTTGAATTTTTGAGAACTGTGGCAGCAGTGATATTGGTCTATAATTAGTGAATATATGTCTTCCTCCATTTTTATGAATAGGAATAGCTTTTGCTATTTTTATTTTGGATTGAAATATACCGGCTTTAAACGTCCAATTACATATATATGTGAAAGGTTGCACAACATATTCTATAATACTTTTTACTAATGTCTTATTAATGTTGAAGCAGTCAGTGGACTTTTTATTTTATTTTTTTTAAATTTTAACATAATTTAATACTTCTGTATCATTAACAGCATCGAGCCACATAGTTGATGACTTTTTTATGTGCTTATCTATTTCATGTTTGTTTCTTGGCTCAGGGATTTCTTTTGCCAAATTACTGCCAACATTAACAAAATACTCATTAAAATCATTAGCTATGTTTGAATGTTTTTCAATAACAATGTTTTTATCTTTTATAAAATATTCTGGATAATCTTTTTTAAAATTTTTTTTTTTTAGCTATTTTTAATTAAATGATTTAGTATTTTCTATATTTCGTGTATGTTGCTGAAATGCACTGTATGCGATGTTGGGATCATCATTTGAATAGACCTCAGACCAATTATGTTTTTCTAAATCCAAGTTAAAAGCAGCCATTGAGTGTTGTGTTCTTAGTCTTGTTTCTTTTTTTTTTTTTTTCCTTTTTTTTCTTTTTTTTTTTTAGGGAGATCTCAGTATTGATCATTTGAAATGTCATCATCATTGTTCTCCCTTTTTTTTTTTTTTTTTTTTTGTATGTGTGTTTGTGCGTGTGTGCGTGCGTGTGTGTGTGCGTGCGTGCGAAAAAAAATAAAAATAAATAGTCTTGTTTCTTATGTGTAAGTTATTGTTGGTTTTATTTTTTTTCAATCAAAATAGTCTTGGAAAATTGCAAAGACTGGGAGATGATCACTATCATTAATAAGAAGTTGACTTTCTATTTTATGGTCAAATTTATTTATAAATATGTTATCTATTAGTGCAGCTGTATCAATTGTTATTCTGCTAGGTTTCATAATTACAGGGAATAGATTATTACTATACATTGTATTTATAAAATCAGTTGTTTTCTGATGCCCATTCAGATTTAACCAATGAATGTTAAAATCACCACACATTATTTGCATTTTTTAATTAAAAAAAAAAAATCATTTGTCCAACTGAGAATGTCCGTTAAGTTTTCATTAAATATGTCAAGACATGATCCTGGTGTCCTATGAACTTTCCTGTCAACTTATAATGACATTTGGTGCATTTTTAATATGTACTTCAATGGTTAAACATTCCATTATGTTGTCAATGGTGGTAGTCACATGTTAAATTTTTACTGCTTTTTAGAGTTTTGTCTACGTATATTGCGACACCCCCTCCCCTTCTATTTTGCCTATTTGTTGCAAACAATCCATATCCTTCGAGTCCCATGTAACTATTTTTTTTTTCATTATCAAGCCATGTTTCTGATATGGCAATTATTTTGAATTTATGTAATTTATTCAGGTATTCTTTGATTTTTGTAAATTTTTTTGTAGAGACTTCTACTATTGAAATATATAATTAAAAGTGCATTTTCCATTTTTTATTTTTGTTGAATTGATCGTCCATGTAATAGTCGCAAGTGAAACTGCGGTGATCATTTTTGTCTGGGACCATATTAGTCTCAGGGTCGAATGTCTTGTAGTCAGCGTATTCAAATGTTTTCAAGTCCATATTATTTGTGTTCATCATGTTCATCTTTCCTTTGTTTAACTGTGCTGCTGTTGATATGTACTTGTGGTATATTTTTGTCATCATTTAAAGTGAGTTTATTGTATTGAATGCCTTGGAGATTGTATATTTCTCATACTTTTGTGGATTATTTGCCTTTACTGAGTTTTGGTGTGCTGACACGGGCATGGGTAATCAACTTGTCATGTCGTAAGTATGCAATTTCTCTTCTTTGTCTTGCAGCTCTCAGATTAGGCATCAGTTATTTTCTTTTCCTTTTAACAACATCTGTATAGTCCTCATTTATGAAAATGTTTGTTCCCTTAAGATTCTTAGCTTTTTGTAGAATAACTGATTTGTCCTTAAATCTCTGCAACTTCACTACCACCAGCCTTTGTCTTCCTTGTCTGTCACTAAATTTTCCTGTGCGATGGGCCCTGTCTATCTCAACTGTTTGATGAATTTTTAGGTTTTCAGTTATCACTTTCATAACCTTTCCCTCCGTCTCAGTCCATGACTCTCCTGGTGACTCCAGAATTCCATCAAAGATTAAATTGTTCCTCTGTTCAGAACAAGTGCGTCTCACAGGTGTGCGTCAAATCAATGAGTAGGTTATATGCAGGGTTGGGGAATCCAAGTCCAGAAAGTAAAATCTCTGAAAGAAGTTTGGCTTTAGCCACAGGGGCTTCTACTCAACAGGTCAATAGAAGTCACATTTCTCGGCTTTCACAAATAACTTGTTCTCAAGAAGATGTCGCAGAACTAGGTGAACGTGTTGTATATGTTCCTGAAGATTTCTGGAAAAGATCAGAATATCATCCAGGTAAACAAAACAGAACTGGTTGATTAGGTCACAAAGGACATCATTAATCAAACACTGGAACACGGCAGGGGCATTGGTTAGACCAAAAGGCATTACGAGGTATTCAAAATGGCCCAAGGGGGAGTTAAAGGCGATTCTCCACTCATCTCCCTCTCTAATTCTCACCAGGTAGTGCGCGTTGCAGAGATCAAGTTTTGTGAAAATGGTTGCAGAATTCAATTTAGAGAATGCTTAATCCATAAGTGTTTTTGACTGTATTATCATTGAGACCCCATCCAATGCATGGATGGAGCGACTTGTCCTTTTTATCTATAAAGAAGAATCCCGCTCCCACAGGGGAGCACGAAGGACGAATGACACCCGAAGCCAGACTCGACAAAATATACTCTTTGAAGGGGCTTTTGCTCAGGCAGGGAAACCTGGTACAATTTAGCATTGGGTAGTGAGGACCCGGGAATTAGGACAGTGTGGAGGAAGGGACTGTGCCTTGTCTTTACTAAAAACCTTTTGCAAATCACGGTAGTCAATAGGAACATTAGCCAAGTTAATCTGTTCAATAGTATTGTCAGCAGGTGGCAGAGAAGAGCCGGCAGACTCAGACAATTGGCATGTGTAAGAAAACATGTGTTTTTGTTCTCTTTTGCGTGTTTAAATAAATCAGAGTTGAGATTCTTGTGAAGAGGTTTCCTTGCAAGGTTTTTTAATAGCAGAAATTTCTGATCACACAATTGTATTCACCCAAGCAGTGATTCGTCCAAATGTGTGTCGTCTCTTGAAGACACGGCACATTTATTAAAAACAGTGTTTTACAGCAAAACGCCTCTCCCCTCCCTTCAAGTGCAAAAATCAGATTAGACTTTCTTTCAGTATCCTAGCTCGTCCTTGAACTTTTAAAACCGGATTTCTGACGAACAGAAAATCTTCTTTAGATACATAAAATAAACTTATTAACTTACTCAGTTTCCAGGCAAGAGAAGCAAAGATAACAAAAATAACAAAAGCATTTTTTTTTTAATGAAGAGGGCGTTGTCAGCTTCTTTCAGAACCCTGGTCAACTGCCAGAGATCCAAGGATTTGGGATTATCTTCCCAAAGTGTGACTAAATTTTTGTGGAATGATGCCCGGAAAAGGGCACGTGACTCAATCTGAGTGATATCCTCAGCGAGAGCAGGCAGCCGGACACTGGATCAGCTTTTCCAGTCGAATCATCAGGTGGTTCCCGCTGGTGGGAGCACTGAGCCAGATCCGGCGGGCCTGGTAGATGACAGGTGGTACCACGTGTCCCCCTTTTTAAGCAAGCGCACTGCACAAGACGTTCTCTCCGTCACTTTGTGGGGTCCTGTCCATCTGGGGGCAGACCATTTTCGTTTAGTGACTTTTACTTCTGTGAAGTCTTCTAATTATTGCTGCACTTCTTATTTATTTAATTTTAATTTTATCTCTTTCTATTCTGTTGTTTCTCTTTACTGTAAACTGCAGCTGGACACAGTCCAGGAAAAAGTTCCTCATGGGAAAATAAACGTATATCGTATCGTATCGTAACCACACATATTCACAATTATTTATTTCTGAAGGAACATCTGGTTGTTTATTTGTTAGCTTAGAGAAACGTAGATACTATCTGTTTAAGTACTGGAGGTCCTGCAATGTGCGACTCTCCCAGCGGCGCATTAGGAGCCGGAAATGGTCTGTTTGTGTGACCTTCAAACGGAGTCCAGCCTTTGGCTGAGTTTAGTGACATTCGCACATTCATTAATTCAATAGGAAGAGCTTGTAGCCAATTCAAATTTGATGAGGCCAGTGCTTTAGCCAATTTTTCTTTAATATTTCTATTCATTCGTTCAACTTGTCCTTGAGATTGAGGATGGTATACTGAACCAAATGTATGTCTTAGCCCCAATGCTTTTTCTACTTCCTGTAGATGTTTGTTTTTGAAATGGGTTCCATTGTCTGATCTAATTTTTCTGGGAAACCCATGTGATGGTATGTAATGATTAATCAAATGTTTTACCACGACCTCTGCTGTTTCAGATTTGCATTGATATGCCTCCGGCCACCCGGAAAAGGAATCCACTATTACCAACAAATATCGGTATCCTTCCACTAGTTTTATCATGTCAGTGAAATCCATTGAAATGGATGGACTTCCCAAGAAAGAAACCTGAGGTCGGGCAATTTGGAGTTTGTCTTTGGAGCACTTCAGGCCCACCGAAGCCAGGTGGCTCAAAAGGAGCTGTGTAGCTTGAAGGCAGGACTCCTCGGACGGTGCAGCTAGGAGTAGATCATCCACATACTGCACCAAAAGAACATCAGTAGGAAGTTGGAGAGGTGACAGCAGCTGTCGAAGGGAAGCATTAAAAACTCCAGGGGACAACACAAAACCCTGAGGTAATCGGGTATAGGAGTAACACTCATTATTCCACGTAAATGCAAAATACTTCTGCATAGACAGGTCAAGAGGGATGCAAAAAAATGCATTTGCAAGGTCAATGCAGGTAAAATGCGTATGTAATCGAGTAATTTGTGACAGCGCAGAATGCGGATTTGGCACCGGCAGAGCAGGTGTCAAAACTTTAGCATTAATAGCTCTGAGATCATGCACCATACGAAATTTACCAGTATTTTTCTTTTCTACTGGGAGAATGGGAGTATTGTAGCGAGACCTATCTATTTTGCAAAGAACCCCCGCTTTTAGCAAACCATCAATTGTTGCTGAGATGCCAAGTCGTCCTTCAGCCTTCATTGGGTATTGCGGCACCCAAACGGAGTCGGGTTTTAATTCAAAAGTTACTGGAGCAACATTACACAGGCCCACATCAGTCGGGTCAGTAGACCACAGTGCAGCAGGCAAGGTTTTTAACATGTCACCAGCAAGCTCCCTGTCAGATGTCTCCCTTCCATGATGTCGGTCCAAAAGCTGATGTTCTAAAACAGACATGGAAGCAAACAAATCAGATTTAATCCAATAGGCATCAAGAGATTTGGAATATAGTAAATCTGTGTGTATAGAGTGTTGCCAATCAGTTGCTTTTGTGCAGGCCAGGACAAATGGACCCAAATCTTTCGCCGTGTGCTGAGATGACACCATCAGTGAAATATGAGGATGACATGCACAGATTCATCAGGGGGTTCCGCCATCTTATACCACCGAGATTGTTCTTCAGTCAGATTTACAGAAAAAGCCACACCGGGCCTACCTGCGAACAGATCACCTACTCGCAACTCCCAGGCGTTATGAACAACTGTACGGAATGCTTTACTGCATATCTCATCACCACACCTGTCATAAAAGAGAGTGCAATGCATACAGTCAGATACCATATCATATGATCTGAGATTACGAACCCAAGGAGACCAATTTGTCCAAAAATTCTCAGCATTCCTCCAGCCGGAGGAATCAGTGTCAATCTTTGCCCAGTAGATGTCAGCAGTGGTGCATGTCATGGTGTGTTGAGGCACCACTGGAAGCTGAAAACTGGAGACGTTGGAGGTGGAGTCACCAGCGCAGTGATAAGTATGCCCATCTGGGAACTGAAGCGTGAGTCCGTCCGACCCACACTGGATTAATGGAGCGGTTTGTTGGAATTTATTGCTATATTAATATAAACTTAAGTTAATAATCTGACTCCAATTTGTGACCTTACCAAACTATCACTCATCCAACAATAGCATGCTCGTTCTGCAATAGAAAGGTATCAGGAAGCCGGCATTTTCACACACGAGTGGATTTATTCCTAACATTCAAATCTAATACAAACAGCTGGGGTCCCGGGTCCCTATCAATACAATTCTGTACGCCTCTGTCTCAAGCAGCAGACGTAAAACTCATCTGAGACGCCCCAGCAATGAATCGAAACACAATATGCAAATCACACAAGACAAAGACATCCTAACATAATTCTATTGGCTATGTGTTACTGCAGTTTTAACTTTAGCTCTCTATGATTGGACGTCCTTTCTTCGCCAAGTTGTTTTTGGGCTGCTTCTGGCTGGAATCTCCCCCAGACTTCTGGCCTTCGGTCTTATCTCGTCCTTGAAGCTGGCTCCTGTTTACTCTGAAGCACTGCATTCTTGTACATCCTTACTCAAACTCTTATTTCCTTTATTCCCATCTTTATATATTCCCTCATTTCCCCTCATGACCTCAGACTACTGAGGTCATCACTCACATACCTTATTTTATTATTAAAGACGAGCTAAAAAACACTAGCCATTAAGCTAAAAATCTATTAAACACGAGCTAAAAAAAAAAAAAAAACACTAAACAATCAAAAATGAATAAACATCAATAAAGATTTCACTCTTATAAAAAATCTATAAAAAACTTCACTTCTAATAAAAAATTACTACAAAACTTTCACTTCTAATAAAAATCTATAAAAAACTTTCACTTCTAATAAAAAATTTATACAAAACTTTCACTTCTAATAAAAAATTAATATAAAACTTTCACTCTCTCTCATGGCCGCAGGTCCCTGAGACCACCTTCACATACTTACATCCCGGACTCCCGGAGGGCGACAGCTGTTTCCTGGGGGTCCATCTGGGAGATCATCATATACTGACCACCCGGGGGAAGTGGCCCCAACGTGCGTTCGATTGTCCTAACAGTTAATGACCTGAGGCATTGGGGGGAAGCCTATCATACAACACTTTCGTCCCACACCACAGCCACACGTCAGCCCGAGCGAGTGGGATTCCTGCTGGCAAAAACACATTTTGATTACACCATGACTCCTGGATGTTTCCAATCCCAGGGCCGTTCCCATGTAACTTTAGGCAGGTGAAATTTTGTTGTGCAACATGGACGTCAAAAATGGGCTTTTGCTTTTCCATATTTGTCAGTGGAAAGGCCGAATCCAATTGGCTGCACTTTCATTGGAGAGTTTTGTTATACAGGAAACCAAAGAGACAGGTTTTGGGTACAGCAGTTGCTGCCATGATTTTCAAAATTGGTCTTGCACCTAAACATACTAAACAATCCTCGTTAGTATTATTAGCGGCCTGTTCAGCCATCAGGAGCCAATTATTAGTGACCATAGAAATACCTGTGTCGGTTGTTTACACTTCAGATTTAACAGTAGTTGTTGTGTCTGTGTCAGCGTCTTACCACCATCTTGCTCTGCTTCATACCATACCGTTCCATTACAGGAATGATACACCATCACTCGTTCTCCTTTCGTTCCATCACTTCTATCATCCCGCACCATATGTTCAAACGCTAACATAGTCCACACAAAGCACAAGCCTGCAAACAAAATAGTCAATAAAGTTAAACATTTGCATCGTCGTCGTTTTTGTTCAGACACTTCCGAGTCCGATTTTGATCCAATTCTCGCCATCGTCACATTCCCTCTCTTGACCTGCCCGTCCGGGCAGTCAATCTTTAAGCTCACCATTGGCAGGCACAAAGTCTGGGGCCGGGCGCAATTGTGAGTAATGGTACCACTTTTGTCCTTTAGTTTCAATTCTCATAATCGCTTGCACCTCATTTGGGAGGCCGTTCAGCATCGCCGTCCTGAACATCATCTCAGCTTCAGGGTAGCTGCCTGGGTGTTTACCTGTGGTCTCAATCCACAGCTCCAATGCTTGAGCATAATGTTGCTCATTGTCCTACATCAAATTTCTGTATTTTTAACGCTGGTTTCTTATTATAGCAGTGTAAATCATTTAAAAACAACATCATCTTAACTCAGAACTATTCATGTCCGGCCGGGCCATGAACAGTCTGAGAAGAGATTTATACTTATACCTTAAATAAACACTGCAGTTCATTTTTAACAACTTGTCTCATGAAAAAATGTCACCCAGGTGTGTCAATGTTCCTTCCACACCTAAATGGCATATTCCATGGGCTCTAGAAATTATACTTTTCAATTGTTTCTGAGATGGAACATACTTACCGTATTTCTGCTATAAGGGTCGTCTTTTGTCATCTTTGTAGAACTTATTTTTCCAACTCCCATCCTCTTCATTCGCTGCCTGTAAATTCCTCACACCAAACTTCATTCTCACATCAGACTTCCTTTTCAACCATACACAGACAGACCAGTCATTCCCCCATCTGATAAAGATCAATTTTGATCATTTCAGACCCGAATGTGAAAACTGCAGCCGCTTCCAAATTGCTGCTTCAAAGAGGAAAAACAGACACCTTGTGTCCTGTAGATTAGAAAAACAACCAAATTGTGACAATTTGGCCAACACCAGAACTATAAAAAGATCTCCAGCTGAGCTAGCCAGGAGCCATAAAAACAAAAGCCTTTGAGGCAAGAGTTTGTAATGTAAATTTGAATCCTGTAGATTAGAAAAACAACCAACTTAAGCAGATGTAAATTAAGATACTGCAGCGGAGGACTTTTAGGGTCAGGAAGAGATGAGAAAAAGATTTAAAATAACCCCATTAATCTATTGCAGGTCACGAATCTTCCAAATATCTGCCATCTCAACTAATAAAAGAAACGAGTTATAATCAGAAAAACAAAACAAAATCCCTACTTTAAACCAACCAAAAAGTATTCTTAAAATGCTAACTAACCTCACCTCTTCTACAGAGTAGTGGGGGCTTGTAAAAACACAGCAGGGAACTTTGCCTTTGTGCATTCCCCGTGGAATCCAAAGATCAGTGTTGTTGAGCTTAATCAAAATTAAAAATTTAACCAGAAAATTCGGCGTAAGTGTTCCATATCTGAGTGAGTCCACTCTGAGAAGCCAAAATTATAAAAGAGAAATGGGAAAAAATAGAAGGCCAAATTCAACAAGCATCAAACAACGGAACATATAGTATTTAAAGATTAGACTAAATTTTATACTACCCTAATTCACATAAGCTGTTCTCAATTTCCGAAACTGCGTTGCTATAGATCACATTTCCTTTCTGACATAGTACAGAGTGCAAATGTCTACAAACAGAATACAACAGACAACCTCAGGCACCAAACTCAGGTGATTCCAGAACTTTGAGTCCACAACTGTAGTTCATATTCCTTCCTGTCCTTGTCGATAGCAGTTTATGCAGGGCAAAGTTCAAAGCGGGCACTGGGCTTTGTGTACTGGAGTTCTCAGGAAAAGTTCATCATGGCAGAATCGATAATAATCCTGTCTGCTCAAAAAGTTGCTGGACATTATGCTCAAACAATGCATAAGAGTCATTGAACAGTCACAGGACGAGCGGATTTACAGTGTACCATCCTTTTTTGCAGTCCGTGTGGTCACTTCCCCCCCGAAAGTGACCATTGTTCAGTTCGCCGTCCACTCTGAACATCAAGCATAGCAGGAGAATGCTGTTCATTCCATTTCCAGCACTTTTTGGTTGAGTCACCCAAGTGAAACACCTTTCAGTCAAAGATTGAACCTGCCCGAAACATTTATACACTCGGAACAGACAGAGGGAGATGAGATCATAGCAAGAGAACACTGCTTGTTGTCATTCAATTTCCAAGACAAAATAAAATAAAAAATTCCCCCAAAATATTTTGTTTTTCAAACCCCTAATTTATTCATTTTGTGGTTTTATTTGAATTTGATCACTACACTATAGCAAGTAGTAGTACTATATTTACGCATATGTCTACCATAGACATCTTCACTACGTGTTACCTCAAATTTAAGAAACATGTGACAGCTGTCAGTCACCCTGGCCACTTGGATGGAAGTCCTTTCCAGACTTCTAGAATGGGACTCAGATAAAGACAAAGGTTAAATCATTTTCACACCTACGAATAAGTTATCAGAGATGCAGGGGAAATATAAAAATCAAAAATGAAAAGTCTATTTCAATTAAAATTTGGTTTTATTACTTATTCAACTATAAAAAACACAGATCTGATTTTAAAAATAATATGATAGTGGCCTGTAGTTAACACCTAGACCTCTATATCCTTCCGCATAACAGGAACAATTTGATTTTATGACTAGAAGACCCCTGCTATTCACACACACAACAGACTACAAGTCTCCCAAATGGAGACAATGGGAGAGAGGACTAAACTTATCACACCCCCTGGCCTTTTTATTTAGTTTAATTTAATTTTAACAGACAACAGTACAAATCACCACCTTCTTAAACCAGCAGCTCACGGCCCCCATCCTTTCAAAATATGCAGATTTCCTGCTTACCATTCTTTTTCACCCTTTTTTTTTTCACACACTTAACAATCACCGTCTTAAACAAACTTACACTTCCATTCACTTAACTTCTGCACTTTCCTCATCTCCACAAAGGCAGTGAGGAGAAACAGACCAAATGGCCATTTTGATTTCACCATTTTCTCTAACATCTCTCTTTCCTCAGTCTGCACCTTATGTCCATCAAACAACTTCCCCTGTGCCTCCTCCCTTATCAGCTTCGGAGTCCTCTTATCCCCTGCACTAGTGGTGCCCCCGTCTCCTGCTAACACCGCCCCTGACGTGCGCACGGGTGACTCACTCCCCCTCAGCCTTTTCCTCTCATTATTCACAGCCTGTTCGATCAACTGTATTGTTGCTGGCGTCATCCGTGACCCGTCATCTTCCACATCTAAAACCATTCTGCCCCCCAAAGTAACTACGGGGGCCATCACTGACGCCGTCGGATACGGAGGGGGCGCAAATACATACTGTCCCGAGCTCGGCAACTGTGGATAAACGCCTCTAAAACATTCCGCCTTTTCTCCCTTATCAATCACTTCCTCCTCTCTCTTTTCCACTTTCTTTTCCTCTTTCTTTTCCTCTCTTATCGCTGCCAGCGCAGTCGCAATAGTCGCCAATTGGTGAATGCCCCGTCTATCATTCTCTACATCTTTAACTTCTTTTCCCAGTTTATGACGCTTTCGCCATCCGACTCGGCTCTGTTCCTCCTCCATATCTTGAATATTTGCCAACATTCTGCTCTCCTTTTCCTGTAACTGCCGCGCTAACTTCGACATAGCCCATGTTCCAGGTTCTCCGCAAAACAATTCATCCTTCTTTAATTTCCGAAACAACTTCTGACACCGTTCTCTTTCCTTCTTAATTCTCTTACTTTCTATTCCACTAATCAACTGTGATTCCAGTTTAGCGTAATGACCATTAATCTCCGACCAGACTTCAGGGGACCCGAGACCCTCATCACACTTTCTCTTCTCTGCCATCCTTAAATCCACTCGCACGTGTCCTAATCACTTCTCTTGCAGTTTAATTTTAGTTTTTACATTCACACCGCTTCCACACTGATACGTAAATCCCAGATTTTAAACCGTATTAATACGTAAATCCCAGATTATACACCGTATCTAACCACGAATAGTTGCGACCTATTCTAGTAGGTAAATCCCAGATTTTATACCCTACTTATGTCCACACTTTTACGCCGTTCCGCTCCTCCTTTCTCTTATAATTTAGCGTTGCCAATGTCCAGAATTTGAAAAGGAATCTGCTTACCTTATTTGACTGTGGATCCAAGAGAAAAGACGGTCGGAGGTATGGCTTCTTTATCAGGTCGTCACCTGGTGTGGACTTGGATCCCAGATCCTCGAGTCCCAGACTCTTGTGGTTTTCTCGAAGTCCCAGACTTCTTTTTTACCTCTCTTGCATCACGTCGGGGTCACCATAATTGTTGGAATTTATTGCTATATTAATATAAACTTAAGTTAATAATCTGACTCCAATTTGTGACCTTACCAAACTATCACTCATCCAACAATAGCATGCTCGTTCTGCAATAGAAAGGTATCAGGAAGCCGGCATTTTCACACACGAGTGGATTTATTCCTAACATTCAAATCTAATACAAACAGCTGGGGTCCCGGGTCCCTATCAATACAATTCTGTACGCCTCTGTCTCAAGCAGCAGACGTAAAACTCATCTGAGACGCCCCAGCAATGAATCGAAACACAATATGCAAATCACACAAGACAAAGACATCCTAACATAATTCTATTGGCTATGTGTTACTGCAGTTTTAACTTTAGCTCTCTATGATTGGACGTCCTTTCTTCGCCAAGTTGTTTTCGGGCTGCTTCTGGCTGGAATCTCCCCCAGACTTCTGGCCTTCGGTCTTATCTCGTCCTTGAAGCTGGCTCCTGTTTACTCTGAAGCACTGCATTCTTGTACATCCTTACTCAAACCCTTATTTCCTTTATTCCCATCTTTATATATTCCCTCAGGTTCTTATGAGAAGATCCCTTCCCAAAAGATTCACTGGACAGTTGAGCATACACAAATGCATGTAAAAAAAGTCTGTGAAGCACTGCGTGTGCATCGGAGCAGTCAAATTCAGAATAATTTGTTCTCCCTTGAATCCAACCAGCGAAATGCCATCAGTGGTGAGCGAAATTCCAGGTGGCAATGTCATAATGGTAGAGTGACGAGCTCCAGTATCTACCATAAATGATAAAGTAGACCCGCCTACCGTCATCTCAATCATCGGTTCCTGGAGACCTTTGCATGTGAATTCAGGGCCCAGTCATTGCGGAAACTGTCCACCAGGTGGCGGCAGGAACTGCTGATTTGGCACAGGCGGATATTGTTGCTGTTGTGATGGCGTCGGGCGTGTTGAAGGGCCCTGTGAGCCACGTCCCCTTTGCTGGTAGTAGCCACGCCCTCTTTGTTGTCGTCTCCCTCTGCCCCTCACAGGTATTTGCCCAGTGTCCAGAACAGCCACCGTTGAAGCAGTGGTCTCGATCAATGAAAGGCACTGACTGAAATATAACACAATCTCCCACAACATTATTAGGTGATGACATATCAGTAGAAGCCGGAAGAACAAAATCTTCCTCTTTTTTCTTCAAAGTTTGCAATTGCATAATCGCTAATTGTAATTCAGTATTCTTATGTTTTTCAGTTTTTGATTTGATATCTTTTGCATACCTTCTCAAATGATGTTTAAGATGAGATAACCATCTGGCATGTTCGGCTCCGGGCAAATACGGATTTGCGTCCATGGCCTGCACAACAGACTTAGGAACACCTTTTAGCACAGCTGCTCTGAAAACTTGCGAATATAGTGCAGAGTCAGTTGGCAGGTGTTCAGTTTTCAACAAATATTCCACAAGAGCACGGTCAATGAACGCCGCAGCCTCCTCGTCAGCTTTTGGAGTAAACATCAAGTCAGATATGACAATTTCCGGGATTGGAAACAATCTGGCGAGCACCTCAAATAGTGTCAAATAATTATCAGGTGATAGTGCCTCACCATCCATCAAAAATGGCATTCCTGAATTAGTCATCAACACTTCGAGTTGAGAGAGAGGACAAGCGTGTGTTAAGAGCGCACGCACATCCCCCGCTGTTAAAATCTGACCTATCACCTCTCTCTGCAAAGACCTTAACCAATTTTCTCCCCCCGTCGGCAGTGGGGGAAGTTTCTGCAAAAGCACGCTTAAGTCAGAAGGTAAATAAGGCTTATACACGGTAGCAGAATTCCCGGTGGGAGGATCAACTTTCGTCAACATTGGTGCTTGCAAACCTACTTTAGAATGAGTCACAGGTTTATTAGGAGTACTGTCTGGGAGTCTTTCGGTCACGCTAATATCATGTGTCCCCATGACAGCCCCAATGGCACATGTCAGATCGGCCAGCTTCCTCTGAATTTCTACAATTTGATAGCTGTTGGCCAATGCATTAGAAGCTTCATTAGTCATATCATGTTCTCGTTGTCTAAACAATTCATCCCGTTCAGCCTGTAATAAACGGTTTTGTTCCGTCAATTCGTCGTCTGCAGCTGTTTCAAAGTGAGAAAGAATGGAACGCCATTTGCTGCGAACTAACTGTGGTACTTCCGCGTGTCTAGTCAGTTCCAAACCGAAAGCTCTCGCCTGGTTCAATTTGTCTTGCTTTTGACCTTTTTTAGCTAACACTTTGTCTAATTTCTCTTCCAATTGTTTCACTGAGGCGTTTACGCCCGCAGCTAACCCATACGCCGCGGCCTGTAAAACATAGTCGCGTGGAGGATTCTTATCACGATTGTCACCATTCCAATCCACATCGAGATTACCACCATTTACAGTCAATACAGGTGCCTGCAAATTTTGAAGCATCTGAATAGCAGTACTATATGGTGATTCAGTAAACGGGTTTATAAGGTCAAACCTATTTCCCGTATGAGCTTCCGCGCAAGTAGGAGGAGCTGTTAGCTTAGCATCCAAATCAGCCTCTTTGTCATCACCAGTTTTTATCACAGCCATCCGAGCGATCTTTACAAAACTACCCAAAGCCAACATTCTAGCATTCATCATCATTTGATCCACTTTTTTACAATTACGTCTAGCTTTTCTTCCATTTGAAGAAAATACAGATGTCTCTCGCACTTCTTTGTCTAGCGATTGCTGTTTTCGTACACATGCAAGCTCAACCGCTTTCATCAAAGATATCAAGCAAACCGTAGATTTTAACGGTGGGAACCAACCTTTTTCACAACAACTCGGCATCCAGTCGTTTAATTCTACCTTCAATTCACGTCTATTTTTTGCGGGCAACGCCCCGATTGCCACCTCGGAAGCGTTTGCAACCTGTGCAACCAACAACATGTTCCGACTATGAACCGGAAGTACATTCAGGTCAAACCATTCGGTGTCGCGGTCAAAAAGGGCATCCATAACTTATATTAATTATTCACCTCCTTAGTTATTATTATATTCAAGTCGTATTAATAGTTCTAAATTCAGTGACGTCTCACTTGTGGTACCACAATTCAATTATTCGACAATATAGCTCATTACGCCCCCCCTCCCCCAAAAATAAAATAAAAATTTAAATAATAAAAATAAAAATAAAAATAAAAAATAAAAATAAAAAATAACTACAGATAAACATAAAATATCGCTTCCGCGACAAATAAATAAATATCCGGATATATCGATTACTTAGTAGTGGCGTAATAAGTAATAAAGCCGCTACGTCAACCTGTGCCTCTTAAAATTCTCTGAATGTTTCTTCAGCTGTGCATAAACCAACGTGACGGTACTTCCGTAAACAAAGACTCTCGTCACCACGTACGTGTATAGTTCAATACCGTAGTAAAATCCAAAATCAAGGACTTCGCGTCCCTCCGTAACAAAACGACTTCAAACTCTACTAATACCTGTTCACACAGATCTCATATACAATTTAGTCAATTTAGAAGACGAAAACCAGCTGTAGCACTTCCAAACAGACAGAATTCCTCTACGTGGATAAAATGTCCACTTACCGTACAATTAATATGGTGCCAGGAATTCCGCCCGTCCGGGAATGCCGCAGCTTGTAAACGTCAAACGTTCGGGGTCACCATTTGTAAGAAAACATGTATTATTGTTCTCTTTTGCGTGTTTAAATAAATCAGAGTTGAGATTCTTGTGAAGAGGTTTCCTTGCAAGGTATTTTAATAGCAGAAATTTCTGATCACACAATTGAATTCACCCAAGCAGTGATTCGTCCAAATGTGTGTCGTCTCTTGAAGACACGGCACATTTATTAAAAACAGTGTTTTACAGGAAAACGCCTCTCCCATCCCTTCAAGTGCAAAAATCTGATTAGACTTTCTTTCAGTATCGTAGCTCGTCCTTGAACTTTTAAAAAAATTCTGACGAACAGAAAGTCTTCTTTAGATAAATAAAATAAACTTATTAACTTACTCAGTTTCCAGGCAAGAGAAGCAAAGATAACAAAAATAACAAAAGCATTACTCATCAAGCTATATTGAGTTAACATAATTACACCTACATCTACACAGCTATAACTAAATTCAAAACAGTTAAAATATAAAATGAAACAGTAAAAATGTTAACAATGTTAACACATGGCATAACGCGCTCCAACTTTCAAGCTCTGGTTTCTCCCAATTAATGCTAGGATTATGGAGTTTCAGCCACGGAAGGCCTAAACACAACAGGGGCGCAATGTGATGGCATTACGAATAAACGTATGGCTTCATGGTGATTATCCAAGAGGTGAAGTGATAGCGTGCCTGTACTGTGAGTTACTACCGCCAGAGGGCGCTCATTGAGGTCAGAAACAGTATGGTGAAGGTCTAACTCAAACACGGGACATTTGAGAGCCTCCACAACTAAAATGTCCACAAAACTATCATCGGCCCCAGAATCAATGAGTGCATTGAGATCGGTACAGCGATCACCAAAAGATATAGCCCCCTGCAACTGCAGTCTTTTAACAGCTGATTTATTAGAGGTCTCAGCAATGGGGTCAGCAGCAGGTATGTACTCACATTGCATACTCGTTTTGCTGGTATGGCCCCCTGGCTGCCGAAGAGTGGATGTGCCTTTGTTGTTCTCGGAACGGGTTGGGAGGTCATCAGTGTTCTAGAATGGGGCACTCGAAAACCTTGTGTCCGGTTAGGAACAATACAGACACAAGCGTAGTTTCATTCGTCGATCCCGCTCCGCCAGGGTTAGACGCCCGCCTCCCAGCTGCATGGGTTCGACAACAGGTGCAGATTGACAGCGAGTGGAGCCTGCGTCAGTGGGAAGGTCGTCTGCCACGGTCCACCGCTCTGGTAGTCCACTCCGATGGCTCCACAGGAAGCGGCTGGGTTCCGAACTCCAAGGTGCGTTCTGTTCATCCAACCGGATAGCCAAAGTGATCAATTCCTCCAGGTTTGTTAACTCGTCTCGGGCGGCTAGTTCATCTTTGAGTTGTGGGTTGAGGCCACACAGGGCCACATAATCAAAACCACTTTCAGCAGCCAAAATGCAAAAAGATATTGAGTATTCAGCTACTGACAGCTTGCCTTGTTTCAAGTCCAGCATCCGGTTGCCAGCCTCTCTGCCTTTGAGTGGATGATAAAAAGCTCTCATTTCAGAGAAAAAAAGAGGAAGTGACATTCGAATAGAAGGATTAGCATTGCTCACAGCCATCGCCATGCCGCTGCTTTGTCAGAAGGAAGACTCATGATAAATGCGATCTTAGATTGGTCATGCATGCAGGTAAGTGGTTGCTGATCAAATACTAATGTGCACTGATGAATGAACTGCCCACATGATCAAAGCTCTCCCGAATAGCGTGGTGGGTGCGAAATGTTTGGTTCACGTGTTGCCTGAGGAAACAACTCAGGCGGTGGAGTGCCATCAGAGGCAGCTGCCGGGACAGATGAGCCCCCCGAGGGAACGTCTTGATTACGCATTTGATCCACCTGTGTTGCTAATGCTTCAACTTTGGAGGTTAGCACTGACTGATCACAAGACTGGTCGTGCTGACCCACTATCTGGCCTTGTTCGACAACGCAAAGCGGATTTTGTCAGTGTCTGCGGGATCCATAATGGTCGGGTTATTCTGTCACAAATTGACAAATGAGTAAAAGACCCCAAGAAGTAGACAAAGCACAATGGCCGTTTAAGCAGTTGATTTACAACAACAAAAAGCACCAAAAGGTGAAGTAGCAAGAATAGTAGTATAAAGTACAAACAAAAAAGCACATAACACGCGAGAAATGGATATAAACAAAAATACTAAAAACAAAGTCTCCAACTGAGGGGCGGCGTAAGATCTAAAGTAACCAAAACCAGAACAGCAAAAAGTAGTGATGGCAAATTCGAAACTCGCTTTTGGTACGTACCGGACCAGGCGGACCTTGTGATTTGAATCGCGTTCCTAAATCTGTCTACGCCTCCAAATATCACATTGTTTCAGCAAGTGCCTTTTCTAAAATTAACTAAAATTCGATCATTGCACTATATTAAAATGTCTTAAATCTGAAAAAAATCCAACCTAAGTATACTTCGTATGTAAAATTGCCCTGCTGATTCATCGTCCTACATGATAAAATGTCAACCTCCACTTGAAGATTTTGAGTGATTGGTTTAGTGGTAATGCACACGCACAATGGGCTGAAGAAAAGGTCCGTTACCCAGGTTCAATACCCACTACGTTTTTGCAGTTCATTCTCTTTCCTCTATAATACTTATTCAGGTTATTCAGTTTTTGTTTCCCATGATGTTATTTCTCTGTCTTATGGTGTCCATTATAATTATAGCCCGATTGCCAGTTGTGTAAATCAGGTGATGACAGAGAGCCAATAGTTAGTTTCCTTACTAGGGAGTTGGCAACACGGATCTACTGTTTGATTGTAATATTTTACATTTGGCCACCAGATGTCGGAGATGTTTTGAACGTTACAAAAGATTGATTCTTTATGTGAATCAATCGTTTCAAATGATTTGATCGTTTCAATATTCCATTTCTGACATCCCTAGCAAAAAGGTAAGCTATATGAGGCAAAGTGGGCTTTGGGTAATGGGGACAATGCCACCTGGGGACTTGCACCCCAGGAGTATAAAACAGACTTCACAAATAAAAGGCACGCAGTTCAAACATCCACAGGAGGAGTGTGATTGTGAAGTGGTATGGGACTTCTGAAAACAGCACCACAGGAATGGGGGGATTTACCACAACAGCGGTAACAAAAGGGGAGAACCAAAAACTACACAGCGCCCGTGACACTGCAAATCAAATAAGTGAATAAAAAAGGGGGACCACCACCAGGGAGACCATTAAAAGAAACCAAACAATCCAGGCAGTCCTCACACCACTTTACCCAAACTTATCTGGGTGGAGCAATACAAATTAATAATAATAATAATAATTAATACAAACATTAAAAATATTCAATAAAATGGGAGGGCCCAGCAGCAGCAACACTTTGCCTGGGTCGGACAAAACGGTGCACCCAACCCAAGTCGCCGCCCAAACAGGAGTGGTGGTCGTCAGGTTCGTGATCAGTATTTACAATCCACTTTAAGAAATGATAAAAGCTAAGACAGCAGTATGGCTCAGAATAGCGCCACACAGAGCACACAATAGCGAGGTCACGGCGTGGGGAGGAAATGCCCGGCCTGGCTCCACAATTGATGGCTGCGAGAAGCCACGGACACGCTGCTTCACTTGGTTTTGACACCACTCGCACAAGGACACCACGTCAGCACACGTATCCCTGCCTGGCAGCTCCGTCAAAGGAGGAATAGGAAAAGAAAGAGAGAGACAGATTGGTGTTGCACTGACCTATTTATAGGCACCTGCCTAATTACAGGCACTCTGCCTCCTTGTGGTAGGGAGCATAGTTCCATTCTGCCACATCCATCCCCAGGTTTTACATCGTCGCCCCGACGATGGACATACTAACACCAAGGTCTAAAAACAGCTATTTGAACATTGGACACAGGATGTACTTGCTGTGTATGGCGTTCATGCTGGCCTACAGGCAAAGGAAGATGGTGCACATTAGAGTGGTGGCCCGTTGTGGATCAAAGGGTCCGACGCAGCGCCTTCTGGCTAGTACACGGTTGTTCTGCTGTAGGCGAGGGCAGCCCCACTGGTTTAATGCCCGTTGAAGGTGTACTGGATTTGGCCTGACCCCCCAAAGGTGTTGCAGCAGGACAACTCCTCGGCCCTGCAGAGCCAGATGCAGAGGTCGAGAGTACCAGGTACCAAAAGCCACAAATTACCATCACCGAGGAGCTCTTTGGCCACGTGGAGAGGGGGCCCTCAGATCAGGTGCCAGAGGTTCAGGCCTGAGGACATCTTTCAACATGTCTCAATGGACTGTACGTGCCTGATGCAAATCATGCACTGGCACTACAGTGTACACTCCTCCTTGATCTGTTGGGGCTTTTAGAACCTGATGCACAACGGGACTCCAAACATCGTGAATTTTGTGACGACCCCTAACACTGTAATCTCTCAAATACACCAATTGACCTACACGTAACGGTGCGTCACGAACATGTTGGTCATGGCGCGCCTTCCTACGGGCAGCAACTGCAAATAGTCTCTCTTGAGCACCTTCAAAAGCTACCTGGAGTCTAGCTTGATGCTCGACAACCCAATCCTGTACTTCCCCACGTACAGGATCCTGAGCTCGCCCTAGAAGGAAATCTATAGGGAGACGAGGTTCTCTACCAAACATCAGGTAAAAGGGCGACTCTCCTGTACTCTGATGGGGTGTGGTATTATAAGCAAATAATACCTGGGGTAGACACGAGACCCAATCCCGTTTCCTGGAAATTGGCAGTGCACGTAGAAGTTTCTGAAGTGTTCTGTTAAAGCGCTCACACTGCCCATTGCCTACTGGATGATAAGTAGTTGTGCGGGACTTAGCAACCTCATACAAGCAGCAGAGCTGATGAAGCAAAGCACTTTCAAAGCTCCTACCCTGGTCCGAGTGAAGTTGACTTGGAACGCCAAAACCACTCAGTCAGAAGAACATGGGCTACAGTAGAAGCCCTTTGATTCCAGGTAGGGACAGCAATTGTGTATTTACTGAAAACATCAGTCATAACAAGGACATTTTCAACACCACTATGGGAAGGCTCCAGCAGGGTCAAATCAATAGCCAAAATCTCATTTGGCTCGGAAGCAAACAAATGACCCATGAAGCTGTGTGGCACTGACCCAGAGTCTTTAGCAAACTGACAGTGGTCACACTCTTGAACCCATTGTTTGATGTCTGAGGACATTCCTGACCAGTAGCAATGCTGTCTCATCAGGTCAGTGGTCCGATCAATGCCCTGGTGGCCATGCTCCTGATGCAAGTGAGTCATTGTCTCCTGCTTAAGAACTGTAGGCAAAACCAGCTGGAGCAGTTCACTACCACCAACAGGCTGGAAAATTTGCCAGTAAAGCACCCCCTCTCTTTCCACCAAACGCTCCCACTTTCGTGCCAGTGCCATCACTGCCTTGGAAACCTGAGGTCTGTCTGCTGCTGTTGGTCGAGCCTGCCTCCTCCAAAACACCAAAAACTCTTTTATGAGAGGGTCAGCCTCCTGCAATGTTTGAATATCAGCTGAAGAAGAAGATGGACAGGCAGATACTACCCCCTGAGTTGCCACCACCCTCTCCCCTGGACACACCGCACGCTGGACGACACTAGGGACTGCAGTGCCTGGCACAAAACCTTCCACCAAGTATTGCCTCGACAAGGCATCAGCATTTCAATTGGTGCGACCCGTTTGGTACTTGATTTCAAAATCAAATGTAGCCAGCTGCGCAGCCCAGCGATGTTCGGCTGCCCCCAGCTTGGCAGTCTGCAAATAGCACAGCGGGTTGTTATCTGTGAAGACCAGGCACTTGTGCCCCAACAGATATTCCCGAAACTTTTCAGTCATGGCCCATTTCAGCGGCAAAAATTAAAATTTCATGGAGCTGTAATTATCCATATTGCGCTAAGTAGGTCTAAGGCAACGACTTGCATATGCCACAGGCTGAACCCTCCTGTCCGCTTCTTGTGAAAGACCGCTGTGACTAGTGTCAACTTTCAAAATAAAAGTAATGATGACAGAAGGTACTTACGCAAAAGAAAAGACTCGAAAAAGTATCCAGGACTGATGCCACAAGGAAATGGAGTCTGGCTATGGCAGTGAGCAATTGACATGCAATAACCTTACGCTGGCTTTCAGTTGCAGTGTGATTAAATATCCTGCTGATCACAATGACCAATGGTTAGGAAGCTCCACCCATTGGCCAGCCCCTGATAACTGAAAAGAAAAAGAAAACAACAAGCAGACCAAGGAACATGACATCCTCAAAATAAGAAAAAAACTGGAATCAAGAATTAAGTTGTATTGTTTGAAAAAAGGAAGTCATATTTCTTTCAAGAACAAGATACATTTGAAAAGAATACCACATCGTTTTGACAAATAATCCCATTTAAAAAAATAAGATAAAATAAGATTTTCTGAGAATGAAGTCAAGTTCTGTTCTAGAATATTCTAGAATAACCTTATTATTTGACACTTTGTCACTCGACACATTTTTCAAGAATAAATTCAATATTTTTTTTATTTGACAATCATGCCACATTTTGTCAAATATAACGTATTTTTTCAAAGATAAAAAAAAATCAAATTAAAAATTATAACCAAGTCATATTTTGCTTTATTTTGCATATTTTACTCACACCTTAGATTTGGCATATCCTATATGCGCTTTCCATGTCAAATGTTCATTAATAATGATATCTAGAAACTCAACTTCATTAGTCCTTTCTATTTTTATGCCTTGCAGTCTGTGTTGCTTCAACATCCATATTTCTACAAGTGAAAATCATAAATCTGGTTTTACTGCTACTACTACTACTACTACTACTACTACTACTACTAATAATAATAATAATAGACAGTCTGTTAGCATTGGACCCCTTCATAATATTCTTCATTCTCTATTACTTGTAATACATTATATATTTTTTCCCTAGCATGAAATAAAGTGGTGTCATCTGCACCAAAATACTTTTTAACAATTTCGAAATGGTCGTAATATCATTCACATAAAGAAGAAAAAGTACTGGCCCCAAAATTGATCCCTGGGGCACCCCACAAGTTATATAACTGTGTTTTGATTGCCTACTATTGAATTCAACATATTGTTTTCTATTTTTCAAATAACTTGCAAACCATTGATGTGCAACACCTATTATACCATATTTAAACAATTTACGCAATAATATTTCATGATCTAAGGTGTCAAATGCTTTTTGTAAATCTACAAAAACGCTTACTAAAACATGTTTTTTATTCATGGCTGTGCAAATTTCTTCAGTTAACTCCATTAATGCAATGGCAGTTGAGTGATTGGAACGAAACCCATACAGGCTATTAATTAATATTTTATGCTTGTCTATGAATTTATTTAGTCTTATCGCATTAGACAGCTGTGGGAGTAGAGATATGGGTCTGTAATTTAAAAAAACATTCCTATTTCCTTTGTGTCTTTCCTTTGAAGAGTGGGACTACTTAAGCTATTTTCATTTGTTCTGGGAAAATTCCTGTTATAAATGATAAGTTGCAAATGTATGTGAAAGGCTTTATAATCACATCTATGATTTGCTTTATCAGTGACATATTCATGTCAGTGAGATTTTTTACTACCAAAATTTAGAACAATGTTCAAAATTTCACTAACTTTGTACAGCCTCAAGAAAAATACTGTTAAACATTGTTTGGTATGATTCCATAATCAATGTTTTCATTAGGGATATTTTGTGATAATCTTAGGGCAATAAGTAATCATTAAATTGGTTTGCAAATTCCTCTTTATCATGAATAACCAGATGGTCCTTCATGAAATAGTTTGGATAGATTGGTTTTGCCTTGCCTTTACTCAATACTTTATTTATTATAACCCAGGTATTTTTTGTGCTACATTTGTTTTTCTCTAATAATTTGGTGAAGTATTCCATTTTTTGTCTTCTTAGAATGGATACAAGTTTATTTTATATATTTTTTATCCCTAGATTCTGCATCTTTTGTTCTATGTTTGAGAAACATTCTATATTGAAGATTTTTTATCTTACAAGCATTTTTCAACCCATTTGTCATCCAAGGATAATGAGTATGCTTTGTGCATGAATTGTAATATTTTTACAATATTTATAATATGAATGTGTGAGTGTGGTCATGAAAGAATTATAGGCATTATTTAAGTCGTTTATATATACATGATCCCAGTTCTGCCTCTTCAAATCTTGTCTTAAAAGTTCTACTTCTTTTCTAGATGTGTCTCTTATGATGATAGGAGTTTCCTCTTGCGCAGTATTTATACATAATCTTTCATATATTGTAAATACAGGGAGATGATCACTTATGTCTATTGTAAATATACCACTTTTTATTTCACCATGTATGTTTGTATGTATATTATCCAGGATAGAAGCACTGTGGGAATTGATCCTTGTAGGTTGAGAAATCATGGGGCATAGATCAGCAATTTCCATGCAGTTCTTAAAGTCATTTTTTGTTCAAGTATTGCCCGAATCTATATTGAAATCACCACATACAATTATTGATTTGTTTGTGATATCTTCAAACATTTCAATGATTCTATTTGTAAATAAATCAGCTCCTGGCCCAGGTGGTCTATATAGCCAAGTGAATAATATATTTTTACCCATATCATTTGTTATTTCGATAGTTAATGATTCCATCAAATTAATCTCACTCATACTTTTTTCTATAATTTTGCAATTTAAGGTCGTATCAACAGAGAGCAACGCTTTCACCGGTTTTATCCAATCTATTTAAATAGTACATGTTGTATCCTTCAATCTGTACATAATCAATTTGACTTTTCTTTAACCATGTTTCCGTCATAGCGATCACTTAAAATTTTTGTGCTAGATCACTTAGAAAACTCTTTGATTATAGATGTTTTATGGTTTAGACGCCGACAATTGAAGTGCATAATGGAGAATGCATTGTCAGATAAATTATTTATCATTGTATTAAACTGTTCTGTTGAGTAATAATTACATTCCTCTTCTGCAAGTATGTTACGTACAAAATCGGTTTCCATGTCGTAGATTCGACAGTTTATGTCATTATATGTGTCCATAATACTGTGAGTTGGTCCTTGTTGTAATGCATCAGAAATTCATCAGAGCTAAACTACCAAATGCTAATCCTTACAGTCACTATGCATATTTTCCTACTGTTGTTAAGTTGAAAGTCGGGGTTATGCCATAGGGGAGATAGCCCGCAGGGCTCCACTTGGGCTTTTGTAATTTCTAGTGCCTTCCATCAGGCAGTGAGGGTGGTGAAATCATTGGGTTTTTAAAACAACTGTGTCGCTTAATCGATGTAGTTAGTATTTCTGTTGGGTTGTGCCCATAGAATGATATATTGTAGCTGGTTAGCTATATAGTAGTGCATAAAATTTGGTGCCTCTAGACCTCCTTTGGATTTACTTTTCTGAAGAGTAGATAGAATAATCTTAGCTTTTTTTTGTTCCAGTGGAACCAGTTAAACGTAGGTTTAAATGGAATCATTGAGAAAAAATAGTTTATTTTGGGTAAAACTTTCATTTTAATGGAGGCTATTCGTCCTATTAGAGAAATAGGAAGATTATTCCAGCGCTCCAAGTCACTATAAATGCTATCCAGAAGTGGAGTAAAGTTTAAATGAATTAAATCAGTTTATTTAGGTGAGATTTTTATGCCTAAGTATTTTAAATGACCTATAGGAAATTAGTATTGTGGGTCCTGGCTTGCAGGGTTCCATGAATTTTCTGTAATAGGTAGTAGTGTTGATTTTGTCCAGTTAAAAGAATAATCTGATTAATGTGAGAATTTAGTTATTAGGTTATGTTAGTTAATTAAATACTTCCCCTAACAAAATAGCAGGCTTTTATAAATAAAAAATAAAGTAAAATATAATCGGCATATAGATAAATTTTGTATTCTGTTACCCCAGAGTGAATTCCTTGAATCCTTCTTTCCTGGTGTATAGCTAATGCAAGCGGCTCAATAAATATTGCAAATAATAAAGGGGACAGTGGGCATCCCTGTCTTGTGCCTCTCTGTAGAATAAAACTGTGAGATATAATCCCATTAGTAGTAACTGTAGCTTTAGGAGAATCATATAATACTGACACACAGTGAATAAATGACTTCCCAAAGCCACATTTATTTAAAACAGCAAAGAAGAAGGACCAGTTAACTTTGTCGAAAGCTTTTTCTGCATCCAATGATATAATAACTGCCTTTTTATCATGCCGCTGTGACATGCTAATAAGGTTAAAGAGCCTCCTAATATTATTAGTAGAGTAACGACCTTTAATAAAGCCTGTTTGGTCACTATGAATGATTGTCGAGATTACTGTTTCTAGTCTAGATGCGAAAGCCTTAGTGATAATTTTAATATCAGTGTTAATTAGTGAAATCGGACGGTAACTTGATGGAAGGGTGGGGTCTTTTTCTGGCTTTAATAAAATTCATTGCTGCTGTATTCATGTGTGGGCGTATGTAACCATTAGTTTTAATTTCTGTAACTACTCTTAAGAATAATGAAGCAAGCATTAACCAAAAGTGCTTAAAAAATTTAGCCGGATAACTATCCAGGTGCTCTGCCATTAGGCATACTATCTAGAGCACTGTGCAACTCGTTTATAGTAAGTGCATCTAACATATCTTTATATTCAGTACTTCACTGAGGTATATTTAAGCTACTGAGGAATGCCTCAATATGCTCAGGGTTAGGCTTGTTAGTATAGGTTGTGAAGAGGGTCTTCTGCCCAGATTTAGTCACAACTGTATTTAATTTACTTATTTCCTCAATAGACCATTTGTCTGCGGTCGAAGTCAATGTGTATTGAATGATGTATGTAAAAGTTTTATCTCATGTCTGGTGAACTTCGGGTGGGCTGGGGGCTTGGGGGTTTTGTGGTACCGCCCTTCAAGATAGTATAAGAATGTTGTGAGTCCGCTGTAACTTGGAACTAGTAAGAGGCTGCCATTTTCTGGAAACTCACTTGTGCCTGGAATATTCTGTAGAAATAAAAGCTTCGAAGTGACTGTTCATCGATCTCCATCCTGCATACGGATAACCAACATTCTCACTACTCGAAAGAAAACGAACACGCGGAAGGAAAAGATTATTTTCTTCAACAGTTGCGATAATAAATATAAAAAAAATGATTAATTTCTTTTGGTGATTGAGTGCATTCACCAGTTATCCCTTTAATAACCGTTATAAGAGATTTTTCCCGATTGCGTTGAAGTTGGTTTACAAGAAATTTACCTGATTTGTTCTTATATTCAAAGTTTTTGTATCTCAATTGTTGTATTATAAACTCTGTCTTTTTAGATAACATATCGTCTAACTGTATTTTTCTATTTTTTAAGTCAGTCCATATTTGGTTATTTGGGTTTATTGCGTACTCATCCGTCAGTTGTTTAATTTTATCTTCCAAGTCTTTTTCAAATTTTTGATCCTGTTTCTTTTTATAAGATGAATATGATATAATTTTACCTCTAATTACCGCTTTCCCAGCTTCCCAGAGAAGAGATGGAGATCATTTGGAGAGTCATTTATTTCCGTCATTTAAGGGAGACTGGTGCATGGTCGCTAATAATAAGAGGATGTATTTTTGTACCAATTCGATCAGCAATAGAATTTTTTGTAAGAAAATAATCAATTCTTGAAAAAGACCGGTGCACTGCGGAAAATAAGGTAAATTCCTTCTTAGTTGGGTTTTTAAGTCTCCAGCTTTCAACGAGGCCAAAATCATCCATATATTCCCCTATTACTTTAGTAGATTATAATCGCCTTATACATGTTGTATTATTAGAACGATCTATTAATGGATTTAAGACTGTGTTAAGTCTCCTCTAATAATAATAGTACCGTTCGCTGCTAAATCAAAGAGCTGAGAGAAAAATTCATGGAAAATTATTAGGGGCATGTAAGTTACCAAATGTATATATTTTATTAAATATAGTCACCTGAATAATATTGTATCAGCCCTCTGGGTCTGTTACTGTATTATTTAAAGTAAAGAATAAATTCTTATGTATGAGTATACAGACTCCTCTTTGTCTACTGTTATAAGGGGCAGAGTACACTTGACTAAAATTCTTATCAATAAGTAATTTTTCTTCAGATTTTTGTAGGTGGATTTCTTGAAGGTGACAAGTATCTGCTTTTAATTTTAAGAGATGGTCCAAAAATGTTATTCTTTTTGCCTGTGATCGAGCGCCACAAACATTCCAGGAAACCCGACCTAATTTATGCATGCGGGACCCCGGCAGGCATATGGGAACAGCACGATAGGGCTCGTCCCCTGGATACTGGGGCCCACCCAAGGTGACAGGAGGGTCACTGGAGCGGGGCAGGCACAACACCACCACCCGCTCGCCATGCCCCTGGAGCCCCGAGACCCTATAATTCCTAATATCATTCAATATAGTCCACTATGTTGTGGAAATGTATAGTCATGTCCTGTCCTCTTACTGTTAGTATCTCAAATTACATCAACCACCTTGAAATTGTAAAACCAAAACATCATGTCACAATATGATATAATGCAATGTAATATATATTTATATCATATAAAATGAATACTTACATATGCCCCCCAGCCTCCTAAAAAGGGTAGCATGGACTTTATTAACTTTCATGATTTTATTGAATTGTAAGTAAACATCGATCAGACAAACAATACCAAGTGTGATGGACGTTTGCATGTACTGTACAAGACATGATGATGTCACATGATGACGCCACACGCCCACAAGTGGCGCCCACTCTGTCCGGCAAAGTAGAATGACAGCATCAATAACAATACAGTCATTTGAAATAAAATTCAAAAAATTCTAAATACAATGTCACATTTTCTTCCATAATAAAGTACACTTAAAGAAAATACTGCATGTACACAAGCTTATGTCCCACGTGTCAGCATATATTCATCCACTTTGGCCTGCTTAGGCTGCCTCTGTGCTCCATTATTGGAAGCAATGACAAGATGCATGTAGAACATTAATGAGTGGACAGATTAAAATACAAGTAAGATATGTAAAATTGTTGATTTTATTAATAAAATAACAATTCAGTTTTATAGTAAATTGATGAATTTATTATTTATAATCAAACAATTATTTCATAGAATATAGAAGCAAAGTATATAACAGTTTATTTTGATAATATTTTTATTTCACAATTTACAAAAGCCAATTATTTAATGAGATAAAAAAAACGATAAAAATTTAATTCACATATTTTAATTAGACCAATTTTAGGGAAAATGGCTACAGTATATTAACATAACTTAAGAAAATTCTTTACTTTGAAAATAAAACATTACATCTTCACTTTTAGATACATTTATATTATGTTGCATATTATATTTTCTTTTTAATTTCCTAAAAAAATATGTGCTTTTGGACATGCAAGGATTCTGCCTGACAGCGGCAATATGTAATTTGTTCTATTTTAGTGATTTTTTTATGTTGTTATTTACAATAAATGAATAAACCAATTATTGAATTATTTGAATAGCAAAAGAAACATAGGGGGTAAATTAATTATTACATTTGGATACACAAATTTTCAAAAATCAAATCCAAGTAAATGAATGGATGAACAACATTGCAGGACATTCATGTAAATGCTCAATGAAGAGCAAAAACAGGTGGCGTCTACATACAGACATTGTCCTTTTCTCTTGCAAGACATGCAGGCATTCTTTGTGTGTGTGTGTGTGTGTGTGTGTTCACTTCTTCAATTTCAAGATGAGTGTTGCTACAACCATGAAGAACGTGTTCCAGCCCATAGTGACAATGAAGCCTCGCCAAACCATCATGTGAGTCAGATCCCAACCTGATGGATGTGCGCAGACATAAAAAAAAAAACGCATTTACTCATGCAACTTAATATGAAAAGGTATTTACAACAGTACTATTTAAATATTTATATAGTCATGCTTTTTTTTTTTTAAACCATTTACATTTTTTGGGTGACTAAAATCATATTTTTAATAAGATTTTTGTTTGTAAAGATAGTTATATATTTTCATAACAAAACATTGTAAATCATTTATTCAATAATAGTTATATATTTTATCAAGAACGAAGATATTTCTCTATTTCTTTTAAATTACAATTGTTTTTACATGAACAGTGCCATATTTCTTTCAAGAATGTAGTCAGTTTTTTAATTTAAAAAAATGAAGTCATATTTTTTTCCCAAAAAAGCAAAAAAAAAATCCCCATAAGAAAAAAATCTTCTTTTTTTTTTAATTTAAAGTTTTAATATTGTTTTTTTTTTAAATAAAGAATAAAGTCGTTTTATTTCCCCAAGAGATTTTTTTCATTATGTTATTATTATGTCACATAAAGTTAAAAAAAGCCATTTTTTGTTTTACAAAAACAGTTTTCTTTCTTTTTTTTTTGGAACAATGTATCTTTTCTACAACAAAGTTGAAATTTTTTTCCCCAAATAAATGTGCTTTTTACAAGTCAAATTTTGAGAGATTTTTTTCAATTTTATTTTAAAGAAAAATAGTTAATCTTTTCAATAATAAAGTCATTTTCACTCCAAAACAAATTATTTTTTAAAAACAAGAATAAAATCTTGTTAAAATCAAGTAATTAAAAAAAAAAAAAGTCTTTCAAAAAGTCTGAAACTGAAAGTTCCTTAGTGTTGCTTTAACACGCAAGACACATTTAACACAACAGTGTCTTTATTAAACATTGTTTCAATGAAACATGTTGAACTGACAATATTATGCCATCTTAAAACTTAGTTTTCTTTTTTTTTTTTTTACATGCATAATTGCCTTAGATTAATTTTACAGCTGGACAATGAATGCAAACATTTGAACATTAGATAAAGTGCAGTGAACAGTTTCTCAGTGGTTCTTTTCTCCCACCCACTTTTCATTCCATCTTTTAATTAGATTTTGTTAATTTTTGCCACTGTGTCGTTTTCATTTCCATTTTAATCATTGATGAAATTGCCAGTCAATTTTAGTTATCGTCGTCTATTTTAATTTTCGTCTGAAAAAATTTTTTGTAACGAAAAATATGACGAAATTATCACTGTATAAAATCACATCTTCATCATAAAGTTCCCTTGAATAAAATACGGCATGAACACAAGCATATATCCCACATGTATAGTCATCATAATATTCAACCACTTTGGACTGCTTAGGTCGCCTCAGTGCTCCATTAGTGGACTCAATGGCACACGTGAACAACATGTGTGTATACCTCTGTACATGATGCATCGCAGTGCTTCGGAGGCGTAGGTCTGGGGCAAAGCCAAGCTTAAGTAGCGTAACGGGTAAGGGATACACTCCACAGGCCAGATGATACCTGACATGACAACATGTGTAACGTAAAACACAACATTGCAATGATTGCCTCTCGTAACACGTTACACTTCTACACGAATGGGCCACTTGACACCCTTCAGCAACACATGGAAACAAAGACACACACAGTGGAAAAATGAAGAAAGCTATAGATAGAAAAAAAAGGAACAGACAAACATACCTACATAAATTATTTGTGTAATGTGTTACAATGAAAGCATACAAATACAATTTAATGTAATACTGTACACATTGTTTTAAATACATGTATTCAATTTGTACAAGTTTTATTTATATTTTTTAAGTATCCATTCTGAAGAATAAAAAGCAATTTTTGGGGGGGAAAGGCTATATTTTTTTCAATAATAATAATAATAATAATGTAGGCTTATCTTTTTTACAAGCATAGACTTTTTTTTTAACGATGAAGTTACTGCACTCAAAGTTACCACTCAAAATGAGATTGGGGTAGAAGATTCCGAGTGCGGCCTGGTTGGCGTTCTGCTCGTCATCGATGGTGGCAGAAATGACCAGGCCGAAGGAGATGCCTGCGATGCCCTGCAGCACGATCAGTAGCACAATCAGAATCAATGAGCCTTCGTTGGGCATCTGCACACAAAGTTTTCCAAAAATAAAAACATATTTTGTCAGAATTAGTTTAGGTTAGGGGGCCTTATTTTTAGGTATTGTTTACTCATGGAGGCTGCCGATAACCAGCTACCAATACTTGAGGCAAAGAACATCTAACATTGAGTAAGTCGTCCTCTGCAGTAGTTGGCGCTATACTATGGCAGTTTGACGCATTAGTGAATCAAAAGCCGCATCAGAAAGAAAGGTTTTGTTCACAATGTTTTGCCATTGTGTTCAATTATTTTTATATATCAAAAGTACAACAGGTATCGGCACTCGATATGGCTGAGTACTCAAACAGTGAATACTTGAAGTGGTATTGGTCTGAAAAAAGTGTTTTCAGACATCCCTAATAGATTTGAAATGAGGCGTGTGTTGCATTCGGGAACCTTGAAAACGAGCAGGACGAAGAGCAGCATGAGGATGATCTGGACGCTAATGACGAGCAGCTGAGAGAAAAGGTGAGCCAGCATCATCTCTAGCGAGCTTACGCCTGATAAATACACACAGAAAATATCATTATAAAATGAAATCATGTTTACCAAAAATTGCTGTTACTTAAGCATTTGACACTCACTACTAATTCATAAGAGAAAATTATACAACACATCATTGTGTAACACCTGTAATGAATGGCTATAAATTTTTGCTTTAGATTAAAATAGTGTTGACTGACAATCATATCGGTATTTCACTCTTCTGATTGGATACTGTATTGCAAGATAAAAACAATACTAATTGTGATACTGACAACAACAATGCACCTGATGGCTTTCGATTGGGTTATATTTCTGCTGTGATATTGAAATTTGGAGCTTGTGTTAGTACACAAAAAAAAAAACATCAACTGCAATAGATGGCTTTAATAATTTTTTTGTTTTGTTGTCTGTTCCTTCAAATACTATTAAACATGTTGTTAAATAACAAATAACATACAACAATAATAAAGGTTTCCCTGCTGCAACGCAGCTGATTCCAATCAACAGGACCGTTACCAGGCTTATGCAGAGCTTGTGCCCACCCCTGATTTAAGGCAATTCATTTATAGTATATGGTAGGGTGACCAAATGTGTCCTCCTCTGGGAGGTCAGACCATTTTCTTATGTCCTGTTGGGGTGTCCGCGGGTTTTAAGAATTCATGAAAATGTCCGGTTGGCATTGCGTGACTAATAGGAGGTGAAGTACACTGTGTAACTGCGACTGGTACCACTACAATCTACACTTTTGCCTAGGGCACCAAATCACCTAGGGACGGCCCTGCTCATAATACGATACGATATACTTTTATTTTCCCCGTGGGGAACTTTTTCCTGGACTCCGTCCAGCTGCAGTTTACAGTAAAGAGAAAACAACAGAATAGAAAGAGATAAAATTAAAATTAGATAAATAAGAAGTGCAGCAATAAGTAGAAGACTTCCCAGAAGTATACATGTGTAGAGAAGTACATTGCACACACCCATATACACACTCCTATATATATATATATATATAAATATATATATATATATATATATATATATATATATATATACAGTATATATATATATATATACTTATAAGCACTATATATATATATATATATATATATATATATATATATATATATATATATATATATATATATATATATATATATATATATATATACACTCATAAGCACTATACTTTCCATATACTGTGCAACTATACAATGCATCCTAATAGTTGGCTTTAATTATTATTTATCATGTTTCACTAGTACTGTATGAGCAGTGTGGAAGTTGTCACCTGCAACCCAGCATCGGTCCAGAAGACCCTCTTTCCTCTCCAGGACAAAAGAGAGGGTGGTTAGGCCCAAGGCCAAGTAGAAGGCAATGCTGGACAAGGACAACAAAACAAGTTGAACTTTATGCTGTCCATTTGTGTCCACCTCGCTTCCTTTTAATCAAACATTTAACCTTTGTTTATGTAAATGACAATGAAACTATCCATTCTTTGTCTTACTTTATCATTTCAAAAAGATAACATCAGGATACAACATGTATCAATAACATCAAATGTACTTACACTTTTGCAATAAATAAGGCCAAAAAACAAATCCAAGTAGTAAAGTCTAATAAGACCTTCTACAGGTTATTGAAACTAATGAAAAAGGCTTGTGACGTCCAACTGACCTGAGAACAGCGCCTGGCATCACAAATGTTGTAAAGTCTGTGTCTTGGCTGCCATAAATGGCTTCTTCAAACTACACAAGAGTGGAAATTAGTGTTTGAAAATATGTTGTCGTAGTACTACTGTTGTATTACACTATAGAGTATTGTCTTGTTTACCTTTATGGGCAAGGCATACATGTAAGCCATGCTGCCCAGCTTGCTATCCACAAAAGACTGTACAGGAAACACACAAAATCAACAACAATCAAACAAACTATTAAATGAGGGGAAAGGCAACGCCATCTAATGGACAGAATAATAATTAGAAATGGAAAATCAATACAGTATAGGATGTGATTAAGGTAATATAATTGTTGGGTCAAAATTAGGCCTTCTTGTTAATAGTGACAAAAAAAAGTCTGTAAAAAGTATAGGTTATTCATTTTAGGCTAATTTAAGGAGCAGAGATGGCCTCATAAAACTCAATGGGATAAAGTCAAATATCAAAAATGCAGTAAAATAAATATACATATATATTAGGGTTGCGCATCTCCAATAAATCCAGATTCGATACATATCTCGATACATGAGGTGCAACATGATTCAAATAAAGTACATTTTAAAATGTAATGATTACAAATTAAATTGGTTCGGTTAAATCAAAAACGATTTTCCAATTTGAATCGGTTTTCAATAATATATATATATATATATATATATATATATATAAAATCTGTATTTAATAAAATATTTTTTATGAAAATTTAAGTAGTTATTACATTGTATATTTTTAAATGGTTTATTTTACTTTACAACTTTATTCCAGACCCAGGGGGTCCTTATCACAGAACAAAAGAACAATAACAGAGAATAAAAGAGGGGGAAAAGTGGGCGCAAAAATAATAATTATAAAAATAAATAAATTAGTAATTATAATAATAATAATAGAATAAAACCGACCAGAACTGCACACAGGATTGACTAAAACATTGAAATGTCATTTTCTGACCTGGATGCCCTACACATAAAACTGAACATCAAATTACGCAGAGCAGCAGAGCAAGTAGTTACTTTGACACTCGCAAACAAATGACTTGCACTTGAGCTTCTTGAAGCTCTCAACAGCAGCCTCGTGGTGTCATTATAAGCCACCAGCTTTCTTGCCTTGATTATATTTAAAGACACAATTGTAAAATGATTTAAAATTAGTTATTATGCTAATCAATTTTACAGTTTTTTCTTCAACACTAAAAATTAAATAAATATAAAAATCTGCACAAAACTTTAAAAAATAAAAACTGGGATATTTATCAAATTTGCCCAGTTGAAAAACTGTACTAATAAAGTGACTGGGAACTGTCGGCATGTATTTGTTATTAGCTGTCAAATGAGGATTTATGACAATTTAATATATATTTTTTTTAACTTAGACTTCTTTTGAACAAGTAAAAAGTATCCTCACCTGAAAAGCCACGTACAATTTTTGCTGCAGCATCAAAGCAATTTGTCTGTCTGGAAAAACAAAACGTGATGAAGGTAGCGTCATGGTCACAAATGGCAGCAAAATAAAATATGGAGCGATCACGATCTACTGTACTTACTGGTCTGGTCCAGCCAGACGTGCACTGAACCTCCATCCATCATCTCCAAGGACATATTCTTCATTATCATCCTGCAACAGCACCGCTGTTGTCACTGATTATTCACAGTGTAGATGTTTACATTCAAATATGTATGTACGGAGGATATAAAAAGACTATACACCTCTGTTAAGATGCCAGTTAAAAAAAGAAAAAAATGAAGCCAAGTTAAACCCTTTCAGAACATTAACTGGACATAGTGGTTGCACAAGTATGCACACCCTCTTAGAACTGGAATGTGGCTGTGCTGCAAATAAGTTTTAAATGTTCCAGTAGGCTTTTCATTACATTTTTTATTTTATTTCTGCTTTATAGCATAAGGCTGAATGTTTTGTTTTGGTTGTTTTGTTGAATGCTATTTGAAACGGAGAAGGCCATATTGGAAAGATTTCTCAGCCAAATGCAGTAGAGTAAACAACAGTAATAAACATATAGTTTATATTATTATTAAATAATAATGAATAAAAGCTAAAGAGTCCCAACATGAAGATAAATATCTCTTGTTAACAATTGCAGTTTCTTCCTTGTGTTCTCACTTGGCCTAGCTCCTGTTGGGCATTATTATTATATGTTCTAAGTTCTCAATCACCTCCTGGAATCTTTTTTCCCCCCAAGGAAGTAGCTGAGTGTTTTTGAGCTACTAACAGCTTCCACATGATATGAGAGCGACAATGCTGTCGTCGCCTAGCCCTGTTACATGCAATGAATGCAGCAAGAATGCTGAAAAGTGTGACACGTTGGTATTTCGACGGTGGCGGCGTTCTCTGCTGTGATGTTCTCATGACGCACGAGATCGAGAGCATCGCAGGTACACAACAGACGCTGAGTCAAGCAACAAACTAAATGCTGCTTTTTTTTGTTACCAAGGGAAACTTGTGTACTCAAAGATCTCATTATACAGTGATATTTCGACTTACGGGCTTAATGCTAACGCACAATGCAAAACACCTTGATAAGCTTATCAAACTAGCATTGATGTTGCAGTAATTATAAACCTCTAAATAAGTTTTTTTTTAGCACAAGCAAAAGCAACACATGGAAAGAAGAGCAATCAACAATACTCAGAGGCATACTGTATATTATTTATCTTCTTCAAATGATGACTGGTTTCATCATTTCATATAATAATAATAAATCCAACCTGACACTGACAATGACAGTGTGTGTAAATAAAGAGTCTGAATGGTGTGTGTACCTATTTATAAGGTAGCTGCTAAAGTTTTTGCCAAAGCCGATGACGCCCCAGTATTTCCCGTCATAGATCCCTTTGAAAGCCTCCGCATGCGACAAGTTGACCTGTTGAATCACAAAACAGTGCACAATTTGATAGGTTCCCTTGCTTTTTGGGGGATTTCTATTGTGCCAAGTGGCAGTTTTCACAAAAGTATTAAGTGGTGTCAAAGAAGTCGCGAGTGCCGATACAATTAAATCAATGCAACAAACCATACAAAACTCTTGATAATAGTACCTGTTCCACACTGTTGCTGTCCAAAAAAGAGAGCAATGAGTGGCTGAAAGCCATTGGGGAGGTCTCGTTAATGACCACGGCCACTTGGATTCCTTTCGGGTCGCCTCCGACGCACAAGCAGATGAGCGACATCTGGATGACGGGCAGCAGAAACTGGAAACATAAAGAGCTGCAAAGGATGCCACTCTCAGAAATGTCAACAAATGTTCTGACTTCCTGAGGTGGCCAACAAACCCTGGCATCCTCTTCATCCGCAGCAGGGTTTTGATGGTGAGAGCGACTATGTTCCTCCACTTGGGAATCACGTGTCTGACTCGCACCTTCCAGTCCACTGTGAAATTAAGCAAATCAAGCTATTACTTAGGTTAGGGGTCTGCAACCTGTGGCTCTTTAGTCCCACTCCTGTGGCTCCCTGTGGATCTCTAAAAAAAATACTAACTTTAATGTTATTTTCTATATACAATATTCTTAAAATTAATTGATTTAGATTTCAAAAAATGAATAAATATTTTTAGAAAAAATGTTGGTCCAAATTTTCAAGAGACAAAGAGAGACAAAATGTAGAAGAAAAAGTTATTTTTTTAATAATACCTAAAAAGGTCCAAAAAGTGACAATAAAGAGCAAAAGCAGAAAATTACCATATAATGTCCATGAAATTGCCCCCCAAAAAATCAGAGGATTGAATATAAAAGGAAGAAAAGAAAACGTTCAAAAAGTAACCATAAAATGTCCAAAACCAAAAGATGAAATCCTGAAAATGACCATAAAATGTCCACAAAATAAAAATAAAAAGTCAAAAAATTAATAGTAAAAATAAAAATAAAAAAAGCCATTAAATGTCAAAAAAAAGGAAAAAAAGGGGCAGAAAATTACCATAAAATGTCCACAAAATTTCCAAAAATTGACAGAAAGGCAGAGAAGACTAATGTACAAAAAACAAAGTATGAAAAATTACGGAGGAAAAAAATCCAAAAAGGGGAAAGAGGAAAGGTAGAAGGAAATGAATGTCTACGTATTGGAAGCTGTTCTCTTATTTTTGTGTTGTGGTTCAGCTCTAATTAGCTGTTGGGCCCTCAGTACATTAGACTAACACCAACACACTGTTTCCATCATCACAATCTTCAAATATTTTGAGACTCCAGACACATTTTTGGTTATTTATCTGGCCTAAAATGGCTCTTTTGATAGGAAAGATGGCTGTCACCTGACTGGCTGTCAAGTCATACAGTTTTACTAAGTCATAACATACTGTACATTCACACAATAGCCACTTAGCACTCAGTAATTGTCCTAATAGTAACCAAATTTCTACTAGTGTGCAAAAATATCAGTAGTTTTATATTATATTTATATTTTACACCAATGACAACAATAATGCTGAATCCACACCTTTATGGCTGACGACTTCCTCCGTGGCTTTGGGCACGTTGGCAAGAATAGGTCGGCTCTCATCCCGCCCGCTCTCAAATGATTGGCTATTCTCCAACACGTCGTCTTGGGAACCAGAGCCCCGCGCCACACACGTCTGGTCTGAGGTCTCACACAGTTGCAGGAAGGCATGCTCCAGAGTCTACAGGAGGGGCACACAACGGACCAGAACACAAGTTTTAACATTATTGTAAGCCATTGTATTTAATTGTTAAATGTTACTTGTAGTAACAATCATAAAACTCCCAGATTGGCCACCTAATCACCCTTGGGCGCCGAATTATAACTCACAGTGGAGCTTTGCATCTTCATGACTACTTCTGGAGTTCCTTCGGCCAGCAAGCAGCCATTCCTCATCAGACCCACCTGTACGGAAAAAAAAATCTATTAAACATTTCTTTTTGTTTATAATTATACTGCTTATACAGTGCCAAACCTTGTAACTTTGCCTTAGGAACCACTAGCTTAATGAATCCAAAATGCTATAGATGGGCTAATGAAACTAGCATCAATGTTTTTTACACATCCAACTGTAGCCTAGAGTTTACAGCACATTTGTATGTGACAGTCTAAGCTTTGGTGGAGGTCTGTTTTTTTATATATATTTTTTTCACATAAAATCGACAAAATTCAAATTACTTTATGACATTTATCTTTAATATTCAGTACACTGAAGGCTAATACGATACGATACGATACGATATACTTTTTTTTTCCCCGTGGGGAACTTTTTCCTGGACTCCGTCCAGCTGCAGTTTACAGTAAGAGAAAACAACAGAATAGAAAGAGATGAAATTAAAATTAAATAAATAAGAAGTGCAGCAATAAGTAGAAGACTTCCCAGAAGTCTTCACAGGAGTATACATGTGTAGAGAAGTACATTGCACACACCCATATACACACACACATATACACACTTCTATATATATATATATATATATATATATACACACACACACGTATGTACACAACATTGCACCATATATATATATATATCTTATTGCACTGAGTTAATGTCGGTTGTTAAGCAGTTTGATGGATGTCTGCAGGAATGAGTTCTTGTAGCGGTTCAGCCTGGTTCTGGGGGCCCTGAATCTCCTGCCGGAAGTATATATATATATATATATATATATATATATATATACAGTATACATATACATATATATACTATCTCTCCTCTGGACATGTCCAATCTATCTCAGTCTGGCCTCTCTGACTTTATCTCCAAAGCCTCTAAATGTGCTGTCCCTCTTATGTACTCATTCCTGATTCTATCCATCCTGGTCACTCCCATAGAGAACCTCAGCATCTTCACCTCTGCCACCTCCAGCTCTGCCTCCTGTCTTTTCCTCAGTGGCACTGTCTCCAGACCAAACAACATTGCTGGTCTCACCACAGTTCTATAAACCTTTCCTTTCATTTTAGCTGAAACTCTTCTATCACACATCACACCTGACTCTTTTCTCCACCCGTTCCGTTATGTGTGCTTTTTATACACGTTCCAAAAAAAATGTAAGCCTCCAACAAGCCGAAACAATCGTTAAGTAGTTTTGTGTGGTACTTCTAACTTAATCTTTCTGAACTGAGTGAACCAAACACAGACATGCACTGACTCTGCTATGGAGTTCATACAGAAAGCTTAACATTGCGCATTACCAAGAGTCATCGACAGAGTAAATTTATGACTGCAAATCATTCAGCTTTTAACTGGTCCACAAAGGAATTTTTCAGGAAATCTGGAGGTCTCTCCTCCGTGAGTCATCACCTTATCGTGGTGGAGGGGTTTGCGTGTCCCAATGAGCCTAGGAGCTATGTTGTCTGGGGCTTCATGCCCCTGGTAGGGTCACCCATGGTTTTCGTCACGGCCGTGGAACAGTGGACCAGCTCTACACCCTGGGCAGGGTCCTCGAGGGTGCATGGGAGTTCGCTCAACAAGTCCACATGTGCTTTGTGGACTTGGAGAAGGCGTTTGACCGTGTCCCTCGGGGAGTCCTGTGGGGAGTGCTTCAGGCTGTTCGGTCCCTGTACGACCAATCTCAGAATTTGGTCCGCATTGCCGGCAGTAAGTCTAATTGGTTTTCAGTGAGGGTTGGACTCCGCCAAGGTTTTCCTTTGTCACCGACTCTGTTCATAACTTTTATGGACAGAATTTCTAGGTACAGCCGAGGCATTGAGGGGGTCCGGTTTGGTGGCCTCAACATTGCATCTCTGCTTTTTGCAGATGATGTGGTGCTGCTGGCTACTTCAAGCCGTGATCTCCAACTCTCACTGGAGCAGTTCACGGACGAGTGTGAAGCGGTCTGGATGAACATCAGCACCTCCAAATCCGAGACCATGGTTCTCAGTCAGAAAAGGGTGGAGTGCCCTCTCCGGGTCGGGGATGAGATCCTGCCCCAAGTGGAGGAGTTCAAGTATCTTGGGGTCTTGTTCACGAGTGAGGGTAGGTTGGAGTGGGAGATCGACAGGCGGATCGGTGCAGCGTCTGCAGTGATGTGGACTCTGTATCGGTCCGTTGTGGTAAAGAAGGAACTAAGCCAAAAGGCAAAGCTCTCAATTTACCGGTCGATCTACGTTCCTACCCTCACCTATTGTCACGAGCTGTGGGTCATGACCGAAAGATTAAGATCCCGGATACAAGCGGCCAAAATGAGTTTCCTCCTCTCCCTTAGAGATAGGGTGAGAAGCTCGGTCATCCGGGAGGGACGCAGTGTCGAGCCGCTACTCCTCCGCGTTGAGAGGAACCAGTTGAGGTGGCTCAGGCATCTGGTTCGGATGCCTCCTGGAGAGGTGCTGTCCCACCGGTGGGATGCCCCAGGGAGGATCCAGGACACGCTGGAGAGACCATGTCTCTCGGCTGGCCTGGGAATGCCATGGGATCCCGTTGGAGGAGCTGGCTGAAGTGGCTGGGGAGAGGGAAGTCTGGGCTTCCCTGCTAAAGCTGCTGCCCCCGCGACCTGACCGCAGATAAGCGGTAGATGATGGATGGATGGATCTGGAGGTCTCATGCTAAGCTAGTTAGCATTACAACTTGCAGCTACTTACAAATAACCTCCAATTGTGATGGTGTATCAACAAGGCACTATTTTCAATGGTGAATTAACTCTTTATTTTAGGTAAATGAGACCCTTATTTCCTCACCACATTAGCTTGTCTGGCCTCCTCGATGTAGTGCGTGGTGATAATGACCGACACTTTGCCCGGCTTGACGATGTCAACTAGATGCTGCCAAATCCTGGAAAAGGGGAAGAACAACAGAAGTGAGTCAACCTACTGGCTAAATGAAAATTACTGGACTCTAGCTATCCATCCATCCATCACATAACTATTGAAAGAAAATGAAAAAAAAAATCAATTGCACTTGAAAGCACCATCCACTAAAGACAGACAGAAAGACAGATGGACAGATAGCTGGATAAACAGATACAATACAAGCTCAAATAAATTATTAGCGGCTCCACCTCACAGTGAATGTTGTCTGTCAAATGCAATTGCTTTTTTTGACTTGCATTTTTTTTTTTCTGAGACTCAATTAGTTGCTTGCTATCTTGTAAAAGTACACGAACAATCGTCCACTTTGTACTTGAGTGATGCATAATCACTGATGAATATTTCAAATAGAAGCCAACCAGTGTGCGGCTTCTAGCTAGGGAACATGTCAGGTTTCAAGTTTCCTTTTCTTTAGGGCACAGAACCAACAAAGAACTAGTAATACTGTACTCACACACAGCTCTCATTTCTCCTGCAGGCATCCACTTACACAAGGAGCTCATATAAGAATTGCAGACAGATGAGTATGAGTGGCACTTAGAATGTAGAGAAGAGGATACAGACAAAGTCATTTGTACATACTTGGTTCTGAGGACCGGGTCCACGCCCACTGTGGGTTCATCAAGGATGAGCAGCTTGGGATTCTGGAGCAGCGCCGCCGCCAGAGAGACCCTTCGCTTCTGGCCGCCACTGCAACACAAATACAGACACATGCAATAGCAGGTCAACTTTGCCAGAAGAAATTTTGCCTTTTTTCATTTTTTCTTCTTAAATAGTTTTACAAAATAGATTAATAAACAAAATATATATTTATTTTTTTTGAAAAATAAAGTTGTATTTCTTCAACATTTAATGTGTGTTTTTTCACAAATAAAATATTTAGTTTTGTATCTAGAAAAAGACAAAATTTTCAAGAATATAATTTTTTTTTCTGGAATTCTTCCAATGAAGAACATATTTATTCCTGGATTGAAATCCTTCAATAATCAGGGAATAAGACTATTAGAATAAAGCAATTTATTTTGAAAGATGAAGTCAGATATCTTCCAGAAGGAATGTGGGTTCTTATTTTTCAAAATAAAGTCATACAGAGTACATTAAGTGTATTCTTTTCCAGAATAAATGAATATTTTTTATAAAATATATTTATATATTTACATAATATATATTTGTATAATATTTATTTAAGAATAAAGCCATATTTTTGGAATAATAAATATACAAATATAATAAAATTATTATTATTATTTTCATAAATACAGTATATATTTTTTCCCTAGTATGATTTTGTGTTGATAAATATTTGTTGTATAGGTTGTACTGTTTGAGAATTAATGCACATTTTTACACAATGTTTTTTAGGGGAAAAATAATGTTTTCAATAAAATACACTTTTTCAAAAATAAATCCTTAAAAAAAAGAAAAGAAAGTCATACTTTTCTTAGAAAACAGTCATTAATGAGAAAATACACTTTAAAAAATAAGAATAAAGCAGTATTTTACCAGAATAACGTTTATATTTCTGAAGAATAAAATAATTTTCAATTTTTTATTTAAATTTTTTTTAAATAAAGGTGTATTTCAATTTCAGAACTCAAAAAACAAAAAAATTAAGGAATTAAAGAAACATTTTTGGAATAGAATGTTGTATCTTTGAAATATTCATGTAATTTTTTTAACAACAACAATAATAATAATAATAATAATAATCTCTTTTTTTTTTTTAAACATAAGTCATATATTTCAAGAATAAAGTCCTACTTTTCCCCAGAATAAATTATCACTTTACATCTTTAAACTTTTTTTTCTTTTTAATTGAATCAAGTATCCTAAATTCCATTTTACATAGTGCAAACGTTGAAACATGACTGTGGCTGTAACGTCACATTTGACATGAATATGACATGGTCCACTGGAGAACACAAAGCTCTTATGTAAGCTATTAGAACTATAGGGGCCATTAGGTCAGTATATATACTGTAGTATATCACAGACCTTCATATGCACCTTTTACTCACCTCCTGTAGTGTACAGCGGTGCCTCGGCTGATTTTTTGCTTTGACTTGCGAGCAACAATTTGAAATAGGAGTGCTAGATTGTGGTGCAAACTTCACACAAGCAGCAGTTTAGCAGATAGTGAAAAACTCTTCTAAAACTAGGCCCATTTCAAGCTGTTTATTGCCACTTCAAGTTGAAGTTTACTGTAAAACTAAACATAAAACAAAGAGAATTACCCGTTGTGTGTTTAACCCAACAACTTAACTTAGCCTTCCGAAAGTCTGCTAGCTTAAGACTAATTAACACGTAATTTAATACACTGTGGTTATTGTAGCTAGCGTCAATATTCCAGTGTGGCTAGCCTTTGAGCAATGGATATTTGAACACCAATAGGGTTTAGTGAGCACTTGTGACTTCTTCCTTTATATCCGTATGTATGCATCAACATACTGCCCACTGGTGACTATAGCACACACAACAGAATTGGCTACAAATTAGCCATTTAATTATCATGATGCACAAACTCATTATTCTTTATATCCTATTAAATTATGTTCTGTATGTTTTTATAAGGTACAGTAGTGTAGACTGTTATTTTTCTGAAAACTTCCGACCTGAGATTACGGACCAGCCGGTCCTTCTGTGGCAGATCCAAGAATTCAATGAGGAAGTTAATGCGGGCCTGGGTTTCACTCAAAGTCAGCCCGTGGATTCGTCCGAAGAAGGTGAGCGTGTTGCTGATGGTGAACTCGTTATACAAGGCCAACTCCTACATGACATGACATGTGGCTCACAATGCATTCGTAGAAATAAAGCAGGTATAAAAAGGCATCCGGGCCTTACTTGGGGCATGTATCCCACCATCCTGCCTGGTACACCGTGGCCGGGGAACGCCGGCGGCTTCCCCAGCACGCTGATGTAACCGTGGGAGATGTTTAGAGTTCCCACGATGCATTTCAGCATGGTGGTCTTTCCGCAGCCGCTGGGACCCAGGAGGCCGTAGCTGCCAGGATAGAAAAACAAGGAAAACCAAATATCCCAAAATGTCCATGTAACATCTGGAGTCGTTTTTCCCCCGCCAGAATAGTCTGATTTCAACGAGGGAAAGAATATGATGCAAGGGCGTTCGTTCACTAGACCATGAGAGTGCACTTAAAAGTCGACAGAATGTGACTGTGTAAGCTAAACGGATGATGACAACCATGATAAAATAACAATCCTCGTATGCCTACTGACATTTCTATAAGTATGACGACTATGATGAGTATGAAAGTCACAAACTGTTTTATTGCCACTGAGGCAAGACTGAAAAACACATTTTTTTACATTTACTTGACCAAATGTACAATAAAGCTAAGATTTTAATCCTAAATAGTAAGAATTTATCTTGTAATTCAACATTATAGAAAGAACAATAATAACAATATAACACATTATATCACTTTAGGGAATGGAGAAAGATTCCATCCCTATGTATTATACTAACGGGGGTGGACATTTTAAAATAAATCTGAACAAAATGCACATTTTCAATTTTTTTTTTGATGTAGCGTTATTTCATTTTGCAGCTTTTTCTTAGATCTATTTTTGGAGCATACTGTAAATTATTATTATTTTTCCAAATAAAGGGACATTTTTCTAACAATGAAGTAGCACTTTTCCCCAAATATTTTTTTTCAGGACTACTGTATTAACATTTTTGTAGAATAAATGCAGATATCCCCCTAAAAAAAAAGTCATACTGTTTTACTAGAATATAGTCAGATGTTTTTATTGAATAAATTCATGCTTTTATTTTCTACACTTTTTTTTTACTGAATAAAGTCATACTATTTCCAAAATTAATACATGTTTTCCAGAATGAAATCGTATTGTTAAATAATTTATCATTTTTCTCCAGAGTGAAGTCTTGTTTTTCACAATAAATTCAGTTAGTCAGTAAGAATAAATGCTTCTTTGTCTTCTACTATTTATTTTTTATTTTTTTATACTGCTCTCCTAATTTTTTCCCCCCAGAATAAAGACAGATTTTCTGTTGAAAATAACACCATATTTCTTTCTGGAATAAAGTTTTATTGTTAAGGCAATTTTTCATAGACTAAATTAAATGTTTTCTATAATATTGACAGAATTTTCCACGGTAATGTAATATTTTACATTTCAGATTCAAACAAGTATTTAAGCCTTGGGAATAGTATACACTTCGGTACGTTGTCACTTTAAAACTATGCTGAGGAGCTCCTTCAATCATCACATGGAAAAAGCGCAACAACAGATCAGATGACGCGCATTCCAAGCACAACACTTCCACATCATGTTATTTTTCTTAGAATTTCTGCACTTCTCTCTACTGTATACAAAGCTCCTTTTTTTTTTTAAACAAAAGCTTCCACCGGCAGGTTTTTGTGCAAAGGCCAATGGCAGCTGTCACCGGAGGAATGCAGCAAGGTGTTTGTTGGACGAGTGATGCTTATGTCAATGCCTCCAAATGACGTTTCCAGTTGAGAAAAACAAAAGTGGGGATCGCCTAAGGACACCTAATGACACACATGCCAGAGTGGTGGAATGTTACTGACAAGCTAAACAGGGTAGATCATTTGGGGTACTGATGGGGCAGGACAAAAAGAATTTTGGTCGAGCTTATTTACATATTGGAAACATACAAATAAGGAGAGGGTGATGAGATCCATGTACAGTGGCACCGTCCGTCCGTCCGTCTTCTTCCGCTTATCCGGGGTCGGGTCGCGGGGGCAGCAGCTTTAGCAGGGAAGCCCAGACTTCCCTCTCCCCAGCCACTTCAGCCAGCTCATCCGACGGGACCCCAAGGCGTTCCCAGGACAGCCGAGAGACATAGTCTCTCCAGCGTGTCCTGGGTCGTCCCCGGGGCCTCCTGCCGGTAGGACATGCCCGGAACACCTCCCCAGGGAGGCGTCCAGGAGGCATCCGAACCAGATGCCCGAGCCACCTCAACTGGTTCCTCTCAACGTGGAGGAGCAGCGACTCGACGCTGAGTCCCTCTCGGATGACCGAGCTTCTCACCCTATCTCTAAGGGAGAGCCCGGCTACCCTGCGGAGGAAACTCATTTCGGCCGCTTGTATCCGGGATCTTGTTCTTTCGGTCACGACCCACAGCTCGTGACCATAGGTGAGGGTAGGAACGTAGATCGACCGGTAAATCGAGAGCTTCGCCTTTCGGCTCAGCTCCTTCTTCACCACAACGGACCGATACAGCGTCCGCATCACTGCAGACGCTGCACCGATCCGCCTGTCGATCTCCCGCTGTCGATCTCCCGCCCCTCCGTGAGTCATCACCTTATCGTGGTGGAGGGGTTTGCGTGTCCCAATGAGCCTGGGAGCTATGTTGTCCGGGGCTTCATGCCCCTGGTAGGGCCACCCAAGGCAAACAGGTCCTAGGTGAGGGACCAGACAAAGCATGGCTCAAACGACCCCAATGATGAGTACAAACATTGGATTTTCGTTTCCCTTGCCCGGACGCGGGTCACCGGGGCCCCCCTCTGGAGCTAGGCCTGGAGGTGGGGCTCGAAGGCGAGCGTCTGGTGGCCGGGCCTATACCCATGGGGACCGGCCGGGCACAGCCCGAAAAGGCAACGTGGGTCCCCCTTCCCATGGGCTCACCACCGGTGGAAGGGGCCAAAGGGGTCGGGTGCGCAGTGAGTTGGGTGGCAGCCAAAGGCGGGGGCCTTGGCGGTCTGACCCCCGGCTACTGAAGCTAGCTCTGGGGACATGGAATGTCACCTCTCTGACAGGGAAGGAGCTCGAACTGGTGTGCGAGGCTGAGAAGTTCCGACTAGATATAGTCGGACTCACCTCCACACATGGCTTGGGTTCTGGTACCAATCCTCTCGAGAGGGGCTGGACCCTCTTCCACTCTGGAGTTGCCCACGGTGAGAGGCGCAGAGCAGGTGTGGGCATACTCATTGCCCCCCAGCTAGCCGCCTGTACGTTGGGGTTTACCCCGGTGAATGAGAGGGTAGCCTCCCTCCGCCTTCGGGTGGGGGGACGGGTCATGACTGTTGTTTGTGCTTATGCACCAAACAGCAGCTCAGAGTACCCACCCTTTCTGGAGTCCTTGGAGGGTGTGCTGGAGAGCGCACCCCCTGGAGACTCCCTCGTTCTACTGGGGGACTTCAACGCTCACGTGGGTAATGACAGTGAGACCTGGAGGGGCGTGATTGGGAGGAATGGCCCCCCCGATCGAAACCCGAGTGGTGTTTTGTTACTGGACTTCTGTGCTCGCCACGGACTGTCCATAACGAACACCATGTTCAAGCACAAGAGTGTCCATATGTGCACCTGGCACCAGGACACCCTAGGCCGTAGTTCGATGATCGACTTTGTAGTCGTGTCATCGGACTTGCGGCCGTATGTGTTGGACACTCGGGTTAAGAGAGGGGCGGAGCTGTCAACTGATCACCACCTGGTGGTGTGTTGGCTCCGATGGCGGGGTAAGATGCCGGTCCGACCAGGCAGGCCCAAACGTACTGTGAGGGTCTGCTGGGAACGTCTGGCAGAATCCCCTGTCAGAAAGAGTTTCAACGCCCATCTCCGGCAGAGCTTCTCCATTGTCCCGGGGGAGGCGGGGGACATTGAGTCCGAGTGGACCATGTTCCGCGCTTCAATTGTTGAGGCGGCCGATCGGAGCTGTGGCCGTAAGGTGGTTGGTGCCTGTCGTGGCGGCAATCCTCGAACCCGCTGGTGGACACCAGCGGTAAGGGATGCCGTCAAGCTGAAGAAGGAGTCCTATCGGGCCTTTTTGGCCTGTGGGACTCCGGAGGCTGCTGACGGGTACCGGCTGGCCAAGCGGAATGCGGCTCTGGCGGTCGCTGAGGCAAAAACTCGGGCATGGGAGGAGTTCGGTGAGGCCATGGAAAACGACTTCCGGACGGCTTCGAGGAAATTCTGGTCCACCATCCGGCGTCTCAGGAGAGGAAAGCAGTGCACCGTTAACACTGTGTATAGTGGAGACGGAGTGCTGTTGACCTCGACTCGGGACGTCGTGAACCGGTGGGGAGAGTACTTCGAAGACCTCCTCAATTCCACCAACACGCCTTCCTTTGAGGAAGCAGGGTCTGGGGACTCTGAAGTGGGCTCCCCTATCTCTGGGGTCGAAGTCGCCGAGGTGGTTGGAAAGCTTCTCGGTGGCAGGGCCTCGGGGGTGGATGAGATCCGCCCGGAGTTCCTGAAGGCTCTGGATGTTGTGGGGCTGTCGTGGTTGACACGTCTCTGCAGCATCGCGTGGACATCGGGGACGGTGCCTCTGGATTGGCAGACCGGGGTGGTGGTTCCCCTTTTTAAGAAGGGGGACCGGAGGGTGTGTTCCAACTTTAGAGGGATCACACTCCTCAGCCTCCCAGGTAAGGTCTATTCAGGGGTGCTGGAGAGGAGGGTCCGTCGGGAGGTCGAATCTCGGATCCAGGAGGAGCAGTGTGGTTTTCGTCCCGGCCGTGGAACAGTGGACCAGCTCTACACCCTCAGCAGGATCCTCGAGGGTGCGTGGGAATTCGCCCAACCAGTCCACATGTGCTTTGTGGACTTGGAGAAGGCGTTTGACCGTGTACCTCGGGGAGTTCTGTGGGGGGTGCTTCGGGAGTATGGGTTACCGAGCCCCCTGATACGGGCCATTCGGTCCCTGTACGACCGATGTCAGAGTCTGGTCCGCATTGCCGGCAGTAAGTCGAATTTGTTTCCGGTGAGGGTTGGACTCCGCCAAGGTTGCCCTTTGTCACCGATTCTGTTCATAACTTTTATGGACAGAATTTCTAGGCGTAGCCGAGGCGTTGAGGGGGTCCGGTTTGGTGGCCTCAGCATTGCATCTCTGCTTTTTGCAGATGATGTGGTGCTGTTGGCTTCTTCAAGCCGTGACCTCCAGCTCTCGCTGGAGCGGTTCGCAGCCGAGTGTGAAGCGGTTGGGATGAGGATCAGCACCTCCAAATCCGAGACCATGGTCCTCAGTCGGAAAAGGGTGGAGTGCCCTCTCCGGGTCGGGGAGGAGGTCCTGCCCCAAGTGGAGGAGTTCAAGTACAGTGGCACCTCAGAGTTTAAACATAATTCGTTCCTGCGAAGTGTTCAAAGTCCGAATTGTTCAACCTCCGAAACATTTTTTCCCATAGGAAATTATGTACATGCAGTTAATCCGTTCCCAAGCACCAAAAACAGAAAATTCCTATTTTAATTTCTATTTATGTTTTTTACATTTACAGTGCAGTACCGTATTTAAACAATAAAAAATACCTTACCTTTTTTGTTGTGGTGTGATGGCATCAGTGGATGATAAATGCTGTGTTAATGCTAGCTTTAGTTCAGTGCTGAGTTTGTGTATTTTACATTGGGCATATTGTTAGACTACTAAACAGTCCTTGCGTGCGTTGTTTAACGTCAGGCACAGTAACAGTAACAGCTAAGGGGGGTCCTCGTGCCAGTATTTACAGAAATAGTCACGGTAGTTATAACGGCGAAATAATCTCCTTCCTAATTCCACTGTGGTTTGAAGCACCGTATGTTTGTCTTTGCTGCCAAGGCACTGTTGTCTTTCTTTGGGCCCATGGCGAAGAAAATTGTCATGGAAAAATCAAAATGCACTCACAAGTATGGAACACCTCCGGGTGTATTCACAATCCGACTGGAAATGAGCAGTGCATCGTCTCAACTACCGCAACGTGAGCATTCGGCATTGCTCGGCTTCGCTCGGTTTCACTTGGCTACCCGTTTTCAAGGTACGTTCGGCTTAGCTTGCTTTGCTTGGGTGTTCAAACTCCGAAAATTAGTTCCATCTCCGAGGCATTTATTACTCAGATTTTCTGGTTGAAGTCCGATTTGTACGAGTTCAGAGACGTTCAAACTCCGAGGTTCCACTGTATTTGCAAGATTTTTTTTCCAGGGCTTTACTATGCTCCCCTTTGGCAGCATGGCTCGAGCCTTGTCTTTTTTTCTTTTTCTTTTCAATCCCCCGCCCTAGCATCTTCCCTTCTTATCTAAGATCTTTAGGCGCTGATAAGTGAGTACCGACAGGCCTTTCTAGCCTGTTGGTCATTGTTTTTCATGTTTTTTGTGCCTGTTACCTGTTACCGTGGTGGAGGAGTTTGTGTGTCCCAATGATCCTAAGAGCTATGACGTCTGGGGCTTTATGCCCCTGGCAGGGTCACCCACGGCAAACAGGTCCTAGGTGAGGGGCCAGACAAAGCATGGCTCATTGATCCCTTATGATGAGTGCAATAAATGGACAGATGTTTCCTTTGCCCGGACGCGGGTCACTGAGGCCCTCCTCTGGGGCCAGGCCTGCATCCATGGGGTCCGGCCGGGCACAGCCTGAGGAGGAAACGTGGGCCCCCCTTCCCATGGGCTCACCACCGGTGAGAGGGGCCAAAGGGGTCGGGTGCATAGTGGGCTGGGCGGCAGCCAAGGGTGGGGACCTTGGCGGTCTGATCCCCGGCTACAAAAGCTAGCTCTTGGGACATGGAATATCACCTCGCTGGCAGGGAAGGAGCCTGAGCTGGTGTGTGAGGCAGTGAAATGTGAAAACACGGCATAGGCTCTGGTACCAATCCTCTCGAGAGGGGTTGGACTCTCTTGCACTCTGGAGTTGCCCACGGTGAGAGGCGCAGAGCAAGTGTGGGCATACTTATTGCCCATCGGCTTGGCGCCTGTACGTATGATCGACTTTGTAGTCGTGTCACCGGATTTGCGGCCGCATGTTTTGCACACTTCGGTGAAGAGAGAGCTGATCACCACCTGGTGGTGTGTTGGCTCCGATGGTGGGGGAAGATGCTGGTCAGACCTGGTAAACAAAAAAAATGTATTGTGAGGGTTTGCTGGGAACGTCTGGCAGAATCCCCTGTCAGAAAGAGTTTCAATGCCCACCTCCGGCAGAACTTCTCCCTTGTCCCGGGGGAGGTGAGGGACATTGAGCCAGAGTGGACCATGTTCCGCACCTCCATTGTTGAGGCGGACGATTGGAGCTGTGGCGGTAAGGTGGTCAGTGCCTGTCGTGGCGGCAATCCTCGAACCCGCTGGTAGACACCAGCGGTATGGGATGCCATCAAGTTGAAGAAGGAGTCCTATCGGGCCTTTTTGGCCTGTGGGACTTCGGAGGCAGCAAGTACCGGCTGGCAAAGCGAAATGTAGCTTTGGCGGTCGCTGAGGCAAAAACTCAGACATGGGAGGAGTTCGGTGAGGCCATGGAAAGCGACTTCCAGACCGCTTTGAGGAAATTCTAGTCCACCATCTGGCGTCTCAAGAGAGGAAAGCAGTGCACCATTAACACTATGTATAGCGAAGATGGGGTGCTGCGGACCTCCACTCGAGACGTTATGAATCGGTGGGGAGAATACTTCGAAGACCTCCTCAATTCCACCGACACGCCTTCCTTTAAGGAAGCAGAGTCTGGGGACTCTGAGGTGGGCTCTCCAATCTCTGGGGTCAAAGTCACTGAGCTCCTTGTTGGCAAGGCCCCGTGGCTCTGGATGTTGTGGGGCTGTGCTGGTTGATACGCCTCTACAACATCACGTGGACATTGGGGACAGTGCAAGGTGGTGGTCCTTTTAAGGAAGAGGGACCGGAGGTTGTGCTCCAACTATAGAGGGATCACACTCCTCAGCCTCCCTGGTAAGGTCTATTCAGGGGTGCTGGAGAGGAGGGTCCGTCGGGAAGTTGAATCTCAGATTCAGGAATAGGTTTTCGTCCCGGCCGTGGAACAGTGGACCAGCTCTACGCCCTCGGCAGGATTCTCGAGGGTGCATGGGAGTTCGCCCAACAAGTCTACATGTGTTTTGTGGACTTGGAAAAGGCAATCGACCGTGTCCATCGGGGGGGAAGGGTCCTGTGGGGGTTGCTTCGGACTCGCCCAAGGCTGCTTTTTGTCACTGATTCTGTTCATAACTTTTATGGAGAGAATTTCTAGGTGCAGCCAAAGTGTTGAGGGGGTCCGGTTTGGTGGCCTCAGCATTGCATCTCTGCTTTTTGCAGATGATGTGGTGCTGTTGACCTCAACAAGCCGTGATCTCCCACTCTCACAGGAGCGGTTCGCAGCCGAGTGTGAAGCGATTGGGATAAGGATCAGCACCTCCAAATCTGAGACCATGGTCCTCAATCAGAAAAGGGTGGCGTGCTCTCTCCGGGTCGGGGATGAGATCCTGCTCCAAGTGGAGGAATTCAAGTACCTTAGAGTCTTGTTCACGAGTGAGGGCAGAAAGGAGCAGAAGATCAACAGGCGGATTGGTGCAGCAATGCGGGCTCTGTATCGGACTGTTGTGGTGAAGGAGCTGAGCCAAAAAGCGAACTTTTCGATTTACCGGTCGATCTACGTTCCTACCCTCACCTATGGTCACGAGCTGTGGGTCGTAACCGAAAGAACAAGATCCCGGATACAAGCGGCCGAAATAAGTTTCCTCCACAGGGTGTCCGGGCTCTCCCTTAGAGATAGGGTGAGAAGCTCGGTCATCCGGGAGGGACTCAGAGACGAGCCGCTGCTCCTTTGCGTTGAGAAGAACCAGTTGAGGTGGCCTAGGCATCTGGTTTGGATGACTCCTGGACGCCTCCCTGGAGAGTTGTTCCGGGCATGTCCCACCGGCAGGAGGCCCCGGGGGACGACCCAGACACGCTGGAGAAACTATGTCTCATGGCTGCCCTGGGAACGCCTTGGGATCCCGTCAGAGGAGCTTGTCGAAGCTGCTGCCCCCATGACCCAACCCCCGGATAAGCGGTAGTAAATGGATGGATGGATAGATATTTTACTTTTTTTTTTTAAATAGTTATTGACATTCTCTTTCTGAACCGACGGATCAAGGCAAAATATTTGCTTGTGTTTCCTATGTGCCTAACAAAGGAATTAAAAAAAAGTAAGAGTCACTGTACTCACATTTGTCCCTGTGGCACGGTGAGGTTGAGGTTGTTGAGAACTTTTAGTTTTCCATACGAGCGGCAAACGTCCCGGCATTGTATTGCGGCGTCTCCCAGCGTGGGCTGCGGCGACCCTTCCGGGTCCTCCTTCATGTTGTTTTGTTTCTGCAAACAAGGGCAGTGATCATCATCATACACAATTTCAGCTTTTGCTTATTTGGTCTTTAGTGCATTAAAAGGTACAACATGGAGAATTGCGATGACAACCACAGGGCAGGATATGAAGCTCATTACTTCAAAGTGAGGATGACATGAATTGGGGTGTACGTGGACATGGAATGGCAGAAGAAGTACACAGAGAGTGGACAACGAAGTCAACAAAGAACCGGGCCAAAGGTCAAAATGGAGAGCATACGGGATGAGCGACGAAGTTTATTATTACGCAAGATGTAACCTGGAATGAAGAGACAAAAGTCAACACAGACTGGGGGAGAAAGATGACACTGAATGTGTTAATTACTCTGTCCATTATTTTGTCGATTAATTGAATAAAAAAAAAAATATATATATATTTTCCGGGCGGCACGGTGGTTGACTGGTTAGCACGTCTGCCCCCCAGTGCAGAGGACATGAGATCGAGTCCGGGCTTCGGCCTTCCTGGGTGGAGTTTGCATGTTTCTCCACTTGCTTGCGTGGGTTTTCTCCAGGTACTCCGGTTTCCTCCCACATTTCAAAGACATGCATGGCAGGTTAATTGAATGCTCCAAATTGTCCATAGGCGTGATTGTGAGTGTAAATGTTTGTTCGTCTCTGTGTGCCCTGTGATTGGGTGGCAACCAGTTCAGGATGTACCTTGCCTACTTCCCAAAGCCAGCTGGCATAGGCTCCAGCCCCCCCGTGACCCTTGTGAGGACAAGCGGTTAAGAAAATGGATGGATATATATTTCCCATCCCTACATTATTTCTAATTGACAGTGTGGAAAATGCACAAACAAAAATTAAGATTTGGTTGCTGGTTTGGGTTGTGTCTCTAGAATTGTCTGAGGATGGAATTATGTGAAATGGTAATTTTTAAATGTTACTTCAAGAGATTTGACAGTGGAGACATAGGCCACACGGCGACATTCCATCAAGTCAGCCAAGAGAGGTGGGTTCCATATTACCCCCTGAGGCTGGAAATTGACCAACTTCGCTTCTCTAACTTTCTTAAACACATTTTACAGCAGACATGCAAAAACTGCGACAATCCTGCAAGTCAGCCATAAGCGAGCTAGCTTGCAAGGTCACCCAATGAGATATTTGTTGGCAAGAATGCAGGGTTGAACAATTAAATTCAAATTGACATCATAATTTAGCAGAATGCAATTTGTTTTTTTTTGTTTTTTTAAACGCTCTGCTCTATTTTGGTAGATTTATTTATTTATTTATTTATTCATTCAACGTCTACATAAGTGCTTAAGAAATACTGTCCACATATATCCATATCATTGTTTGATGAAAGATGAAAAGTGGAAGTGATAAAGCTACAGATTTATTTACATTATTGTTGCAATCTGATTAACTAATATTTAAGCAACACTTGTTTGGTAGGATTTTGTGTCGTCGACACTTACAAAACTGCAATAACGAACGTGTTTACTAATTTAAAATCTAATTAAAGTAGATGTAGTCTTTAATATTAACTCATGTTTTATTTGCTTTTATTTTAGTGTAAGCTTAAATTTAAGAACAAATCTATCATGTATAATAATTCTGACTGTTTCTTTTAATGCAGGTTAGGTTATTGTTTTTTTGTGTTAAAAAGTGCATAGGAAGAGGACCTTGAAAATATATTCACGTTAGATCGCAATATTGAGAAGAGAAAAAAAACACAATTAGATTATTTTTCAAAATAGTTCAGCCCTACAAGAATGCAAACAGGTCAAAGTTGCCCTTTCCCCCCAATGTGAACAACAACTTGTGACAGCATTCCCAAATCTTAAATTTTTTAATAAAACACACCTTAAAGCAAAAAAAAAAAAGTTTTTTTCTTTCAGCATTAATCCAACATTTTCCCAGTAGGGAGATTAGAGAGCGTGAGGGTGGTGTTGTTGCATAATAATAAATCTGCTGCCTTTCACCCCTGCCACTCCGACCTACATCTTTTAATACGTCTAAATCACATCCAAGGCAGCAAAACTCCATCTCCCAGCAGCAACAACACAGCACGAATATGCGATAAGAGGAGGCAAAACTTACATGTGAAGGCGACGATGGCGAGGAAAAGATATGACGTGAAGGGGATGAAGATGGAGCGATGAACTGCGGCACGCTGCTAACAACAACCTGGGCCTCATTAGGCATGCTTGCAAAGTGGGAGAACGGGTTTGGTCAATAAGCACGCACACACACACACCTACAAGGTGTCGAACAAGTGACATGCAAGGAATTCCATTCATCCATTTTCGAAACCACATTAAACTCAGAGCAAATGAACCTAATGTGCATCTTATTGGAAAAAATAAAATTTGTCATGAGAAGCGGGGCACACTTTTGACTGGTCGCCAACCAATCGCAGAGCATCTATAGACAAACAAATATTAAACATCACATTCACAATCATAAAAATAAAAGCACTGAATAAATAAATATGAATGTTTTTAATTTTGTTCTTTTTTTCAAAATAATTGGGTAATGCGGTTAGGGGTTTGGATTGGTCGCCAGCCTAGACAAACTTTTTTTCTCAATGAAATCACATTCACGTTAGGGAAAAAAAAATCAGTTTTAGACTACACCCTTGATTGGTCGCTATTCACATGGACAACAGGCAGTATGCACACAGGATGGGGAAATCCTGAATTCAAACCCGCAACCTCAGAATTGCAAAGCAGACATGCTAACTAGGCCTTCATGTTGCCCGCACTAAAGAATTTCTGCATTATAGTCTGCTTTGAAAAATGTATTATTTATTACATAAATTGCATGAAGTTAGCTCCATGCATGCACTCATTGGTGCAACAACTGAATGCTGAAAATCGTTTGGTTCACTTCCCTTCTCGTTGTTGCTGCTGCTGCTGCTGCTACCAAGTGGAAGGCACATTCACCCATACAACAACTCCAAGCAGTGTGACGTGTCTGTTCCTATCCATGCACAACCCCCCGCCCACCCTCCCAAAAATAAAAAATAATAATAAATAAAAACAAAATAAAAATAATAATAATTAATGACGCACCTTACCCATTCTTCCATCTCGGTGGAGTCCGCCGCCGCGCAGGCCGCCATCATCGCATCCTCCCGGCGGACAGCCGCCTCCTCCGCCACGGTCATGGCTGCAAAGAGGCAGCGGGCACGGCGGAGCCTCCTGCTGGAGGGAGAAGGGAAGGGGAGGGGACTGTGCTGCTCGCGGGGGCGCGCACATTCAGTTTATTTTATTTTATTATTATTATTATTTGTGAAGGTAAAGTAAATGTACTGTACTCGTATATTAATTTTAGTGAGAAAGTCTGTCTGACATTTATAGAAAAAGACGTTATGGACAATTCCGAACTTATACGTCAAGAAATCGAAATGGCGGTCTTGGGTGAAAGGACGCTCTCTGCTCATTGAAAAGCATTGTTATAATTTGATTTGTGAGGATTATTTTGATTTCGAAATGTGATTAAAACAGCCGCGCAACGCTAAAACAATGTTGTTTCACCGTCTAAAGGATCAATTTGCATTGCGTTGCATTGCCGAAATGCAACTTAATTTGATCATAGAGCGTCAGTTTTGAATGTTGTGTTTACAAACAGCAATGGAAAAACTTAGGACCATGCCTTTTAAAGTTGAGTTGTAATTGCATTTTAAATGTTGGATCACTAAGAAAAACTGCTTGTTTCCATGCAGATGTAGTCCTACCTAATGTTGTTACTAGTGTACCAGTGTAATTGGGTACAGCCGGTCACAACCAATGTCAAAATTTACCTGACTAGAAAAAAAATCTAAGATCAAACATACTGTTTCGCAATTACGTACAACAACTACTAATATATTCAAGGTAAGGTTTATGTTTAAGACCGTATGCTTTCAAGTGAGTTCGTCGCACGGTCCCTTGGTTTTCAATTCAATTCAATTCAATATTTATTTGTCATTGCAAATAACATGCGAGCTCAAAAGCTGAAAAAGCAGCAGGCATACAGTAGCCTACTGTACTGTACTGTCGAAATGAATGACTAGCTGAGCTGTAGTTGTCGCGTGGGGATGACGTAACCCGAAAGACAAGCTTGTGTGAAAATACTGAGTAAAAAAAATCCCGTGTGAAAAATGGAAATTCAAAATGATAGCATGAAACGTAACATAACATAAAAATAAACCCGTATTAACCAAGAAGTTAGTGGTAGTGAATACTGTATAAACGCTGCCAATTAGCCATTTACTCTAAAGCAACAGCCATCCATCCCTCCATCCACCCACCCATTAACTACTAGACAACATGAAATTGTGAAGAGGGAAACATAATTTTATTTTCCGGCGTCTTCACGCAAAAAAGGACAACAAACACATTTATCTTAAACAACTAATGTGTAGAATGTGCTAAATGTTTGCTTTGAACAGATTGGACTTTTTAGCTTGTATTGGCATAGGATGTCCACATGGAGGCCGCAGTGCATTTAAAAAAAGACACGTCCGTCAAGGGCGCTGGTCTGTCAATCAATTACAACGGGAGAAATAAATCTCATATTAAAGAAGCATTGTTTTTTTTCTATAAGATCGTCATTTAAACATTGCAAGATGGACGTTGTGGTTAGTTTAAAACACACAAGCACACACCCATTTTGAGTAATTGGGTGAAGTGTGTGATTAGCCCTCTCCAACAGACGGGGATTAAGCTTGGGGAGTGTATAATTATGAAAAAAGCATACGTCAGCAGATAAACAGCAGCCACCCGAGGCGGGGATGCCCTTCGGCTACCATTGCTACTAGGCCGCGCATATACGCAGCCAGAAAGCCGAAAGAAGCCTCCTGGCTCAGAAGGAGTGCCACGACGCGGACACACTGCGCTCCCAAACCGGCCGGCAGGGCAGCTCTTCACTCCCCCTCGTCCCCCCCTTCACCCTCCTCCTCCACCTCCGGGACAGACAGCATCCTATGCGGCTCAAGATGGCGGTGCAGGCAGCAGAAAACGACGCGATTGTGAGTATTCTTGCAGCCCTTCGCGGCGGAATGCTTTTTGAAATCGCTTTGTGTGCGTGCATGCGTTCGATTCCCGCACCGGAGCTTTGTGCACGCAGCGAGCCGAGGCTTTCGTGAGTGCAGGGGCTCACCTGATCCACCGGCACTGGGAGGATTGACCCGCTCGCTTGCTCCCTCGCTCCCTTATTGCGTTCAAGGACCGTTATTTTGCTTATTACATTAGTTAAAAAAAATTCTTTGTTTTTGAAGATGGTGGAGGACCAGCAGCTGAACGAGTCGCTGGGGAACGTCGGCCTCATCTCACCTGACAAGGAGGATCTAGCACGGCTGCTGGTAGGAATGAATGGGAAGGAAATGTACATCCATTCATCCATTTTTCATATCGTTTGGCGAATTTGGGTCCGGCCTGAGTTAGAGACTAGCCTTGCTAAATTGGGTCACTTACAAAGAGATTGTCAAACATGCGCTGTGCACATGAACAAGAATTTACAAGCCCGTTCACACCTTTGGACAATTTATAGAGTACAATGAACCACATGATTTTTTTGGGAGGGGAAAAGACACAAAGAAGCTGGTTGCACCCTGGGCTGGTTGCCCTATTAATTCTAGGGCACATATAGTATATAGCACTTTCACAGACCCATGTGCTACTTACAGTATATTGCCCATGGGGCTAACTAGTACCCGCTGGCACTTTTGATTTATTTTATTTTTTTAGGACCATGCATATTAATCAGAGCAAAAAGGCATTTCTGTTTATGAGTATCTTGCCTTGCTCCCTCCCTCTGCAGAGAAGAAACAAAGTTAATTAGAGGAATTTGACCTAAGAACCCGAAAACAGTGAGACAAATGACTAGTTCTCCGTCCTGCCCTGAAAATGTACCTTTTGTTAGTTTGAATTTTTAATTGTTTAATGTAGATTTTTTTATTATTTTTATTTTTTTCCCCCTAATGTGCAGACAGTGCCCTTCAGTGGACGCATCCGAGGTGGCATGAGGCCTGGGAAGAAGATCATCGTGATGGGCATTGTGGATTTGGAGCCAGACTGGTGAAATTATTGTTTATTTTTTTATTGGAAAAACATAAAAAAACAAACATTTGTTAGATTAGATTAAATTACATCCTCTGATGATGCCACTTGCGCCTTGTTGTATGCCATGAGTGCATGCATATCATGGGGAGAGGGCGGAAGATTTAGAAAAAAAAAGTCAGACTTTAAGAGTGCCTTATTGCTGGCCATGAGAGTGTGCGCAACACAGGGTGGGTATTGGGACAGGAGTGGTTTTACCGACTACGCAGCCAGTATGTGGCTGCAATTTGCAGTTTTAGGCACTTCCTCTTCCATCTCATCATGTGATCTTTTTCTCTTTCAGAGACTGTCCAAAAACATTTGTTGTTTTACCAAATAGCCAAATAGCCCATGGATCAGTACAGGCAAATACAGATATTACATATGAGCAATTCTGAGCTGCATTTTGGGGAATTTTGGGGGAATAACTATTCCTCAATGTGCCTGTGTGGGTTTTCTCCGCGCAATCCGGTTTCCTCCCACATTCCAAAGACATGCATGTCAGGTTAATTGAACACTCTAAAATTGTCCCTAGGTGTGATTGTGAGTATAAATGGTTGTTCGTCTCTGTGTGCCCTGTGATTGGCTGGCAACCAGTTCAGGGTGTACCCCGCCTACTGCCCGAAGCCAGCTGGGATAGGCTCCAGCACCTCCGCGACCCTAGTGAGGAATAAGCAGTTAAGAAAATGGATGGATATTCCTCAATGTATTTTTAAACCGGATAAACTGCTCTGGCAGGGCTGTAGAAAGCACACAAACCTTATGTTGCCCACCACTGATTTAAGGAAATAAATATTTTGTTCTAGAGGACAGCCAGACTTGTCGAACCACTCCCCTCGCCCTCCTACCGCCAATCTAATGAATAATTACTGCTGTGGGCGCCACATGAAGGTGAATGACGATTTTTGTAAGCATGTCAGGGCGTTCCCTCTCCAGTACGAGTATGGGAAAAAAAGAACGGGGACTTGTCTGGGTGTGACTTGACCCAACATGGAAAGTTCAACGTGGAACTCACCCTCCCCGCCCGCCCTGTGGTGACTTCATCGCTCACTGCAGCTGGCCACATCCATAGCAAAAGTTTGTGTTACTACTGGAATAAAGTATTGGGACACACATATCTTTGATCAATAAAGTCATCAATAAATAGTTGGACAACTGGACTTGAGTTATTCTCAACATGCTGGGCTAAAGGGAACCCACGTTTATCTCATGTTACATTTTAGATGTAGAAAATAGAGACACCTTAATAAGATCATATTCTTTTCATAGTTTACAGCAACATATAACATATCCAATACTTGCTTATTGTGGTCAGCTACATAATAGAGCAACATATAGCATATCTACTTGCTTATTGTGGTCAGCTACATAATGTTTTTCATGTTTACATTTGATTGGAACACTCGCAGGACTTTTCCAGACTTCCCTGTCACATTGAGGTGTCCCAATACTTTTGTCCATGTCGCCTCTCAAGGTTGTTAGTATCAGTTTTCTGCATGTCTACACACCAAGCCGCTGGGTGCCGGATGCTCGCCCAAACGAGCAGTGGGGATTATGATTCATTCGTACCATCATCCCAGATTAGCCTTCAGACTGAAACATCTGGCAACCCCTGTGTTGACTCGCCTCCCTCCCCTTTAACCTTTCAGCTTTGACGTGAGCCTGACCTGCGGCCGGGATAAAGACAAGGAGGAGGCGGCGTCCGACGTGGCTCTTAAACTCACCGCCCGCTTCTCGGATCGACAGTTTCTGCGCAGCGCCCGCGTGGCCGGCAAGTGGACCGAGGAGGAGGCCTCCACTGTCTACTTTCCCTTCATCCCGGATCAACCTTTTAGGGTGAGAAGAAATAATAATTCAGTGCCTGTTGTCAGTCCTGTTACTTGCGTCTCATCTAACCTCATGATCCAAGTGAGTGACAGCGAACTAATGTTACATGTGGTATATCTGGTCGCAACACGTTTTTTTTTTAAATATATTTTTATAAAATTTTCTTGAAAACTTCTTGGGTGGTGGCCAGTTTACTTGGGTGACCCGCCCAAGTATTAACATGGTGTGGGAAACACTGCTAACACATAATACAAAACAAAGCTGACCGGCTAAACTAGCATCCTTGTCACAGTGCGGCACCGCAGCCTGAGTGACCTCTTGATTTAAAAAAAAAAGAAGGAGAAGAAAAAAGATTATATTCGTTCCTTTACAAAAAAAACCCGCAGATAAATATTCAACGTTTTCCATGCCTAATTGGAGGAAATAGTGGGAGGAGGTTGGGTGGTGGGGACAGGGGGGGAAATACCGGATAAAGCAGGAAACATCCCAAATACAGTATGAGAAAATATTAAAAAATAAAACAATAGAAAAAAATACGCAAATATACTAATCCCCGGGTGCAATACAAAAATTATTTCAAGCATAGATTCCTTATCCTCTGTGAAAAACAACTAATATTGCTACAGCTGTGACACTGTCATATGTTTTACACTGGTGATAATGAAGCATTTAATTCCATACAAGATTTAATCTCGCAAAAAGTCTGATATGTAACTGGCGTTCACTGCTTGTTTGTTGTGGAATAATGAAAGCATTTTTCCAGCACTGTGCAACTAACAAGCAAACAGGAAAGTCCACATCCATGCAGATACACACTGTGGTTTCTGCATGACAGCCACTGTAGATAACATGTGTAGTAAATTTATGCCATGTGACCTCAGGTCCACACATTTCTGCTCTAGTAATTCTGTATCCAAAATGAGGCCAAAATATTAGAAATACCTCTCTGGCAGATTGAACCCGAAGCTACTGCTACGTCGCTGCTTATGTAAGAGCATCCAGCTGATAAAACTCAGTACCAGAAGCTGCAGATTAAGGCTGACATGTTTCCTCATCACTGCAACGACATGCGTTTGGACATGTGACACGCTTTGTTTACTTGCTTGTGCTCAAACATGCAAACTCTTTGCACGTTTTAGGTTGTTCTGTTTGCTTTGTGAGACTTCAACCCGGTCAGCATGTTACCCTGGACCAGTTCAAACACAGTTGGTGGCAAGATTTCAACACATTTTCCACACTTCCAGTTCTCAATGGCTTGCATTCCGACACTGTTATGGTTACCAAAGTTGAGTGTTGCATTTGATGTGTGTCTCCACTTCCAGGTGGAGATTCACTGCGAACACCAAAGGTTCCGGATATTTGTGGATGGACATCAGCTCTTTGACTTTTACCACAAAGTAAAATCTTTGACCTCCATCGACACGGTGCGAATAGACGGAGACCTACAGATCACCAAGCTGGGCTAGCCACGCACACGCGCACAGCACACAAAGCTCGGCAGGCTGAGTGTGTGTGCATTAAGGACTTGAGCACGTACACGCACACACTTACACTCGCCCACACACATTTGCGCCGCCATTCACATGTAACAAGGTGCCTCCGCTTCTTATTCTTCTTTAAATGTATGTTTTTCCCTTTCCCTTTTTCCCTTCTCAATTATTCATTTCTCGGGTTTTAGTTTAGTCAGGTCACTAAACATCTCTATTTACGTTATTTCAAAATAAATGCAATTTATTTTTTATTTTACTAAAAAGATTAGAATTACAATATTTTTAAATGTAACACTCAAAGTATCATTTCCAATTTCTTACAGTTGCAATGAAATGTTAAACACATAAGTAATTTTATTATTATTATTATTATTATTTTTATTATTTTTAAACCTTACATTATACATTTAGAGCTATTTTTTAAATTTAATTTGAAAAACATAGTCAAAATATTATATTAAAAATGTAAATGCTCTGAGTGTTTCTTGACATGTTAATTTTTTAGGACTGCTTACATTTTTTCCAATTTAATTAAACAAAATGAATGCTTATTTAAGTTTCAGCTTAATTAAAAAACTTTTTTTAAATAAAATATAAATCTAATAATTTAAATCTTACAGCATCTCTCGTCATTTACATATTTCTTTTAATTCATTAAAATAATTTTCAATAAAATAAAAAACACAAAATAAAGCTGACAGCACTCTACTAGCCATTTCCATATTTCTTTTTAAATTTAATTTAAAACATCCATCCATCCATCCATTTTCTTAGCCGCTTTTTTCCTCACAAGGGTCGCGGGGGTGCTGGAGCCTATCCCAGCTGGCTTCGGGCAGTAGGCGGGGTACACCCTGAACTGGTTGCCAGCCAATCGCAGGGCACACAGAGACGAACAACCACACTCACAATCACACCTAGGGACAATTTTGGAGTGTTCAATTAACCTGCCATGCATGTCTTTGGAATGTGGGAGGAAACCGGAGTACCCGGTGAAAACCCACGCAAGCACGGGGAGAACATGCAAACTCCACCCAGGAAGGCCGAAGCCCGGACTCGATCTCACATCCTCTGCACTGGGAGGCGGACGTGCTAACCAGTCAACCACCGTGCTGCCCCCAATTTAAAACATAAATAAAATAAAATTACAAAAAAAATGTCAACTTCACAATGCATATACTTGCCATTTTTAAAATTTTAAATTAATTTAAAAAAAAAATGAAGCTCACAGTATTTACAGTTGCTATATTCTTAAAACAATATTTTAACACTGTAGGTTAGAAAACACTTTTGCTCATCCAATTCACAAGCATAACTAATTGGACCTTTATTATTGTTTTTTTCTCACAAGTCAGGGAATCCACTCTCACAAGGGAATCAACATGTTTTACTGTGAGAGTAAATCCCAGTTAAGATTTTATTGCACTTAAAGTTCCGTTGTGAAGATGAGTCGCATATTCCAGCAACGTCTTCCTTTCCTGGCGTCCCTCTGGGTTCTCAACATTTGTTGTCATGGCAACACTTGACCTACAGTAAATAGTCTAAATTGATGAGGATATGTCGTGGGACGAGAAAGACAAACAGGAAGTACATTTCTGACTGGTGGACTTTTTGGATTAAAAATAGCATTTTTTTTCTCCCTCTTTAGACACCTATTTTTTTATACAATGGGCAAGCAGTTCTTCACGGGAATAAGATATGTAACTTATCATAACCTGGAGTGTCGTTCTTCTACATTATTTGAGGTGCAAATTATTGACTTGTCAGCGCTTTGAGGTGATGGTTTGGTTTTGGTTTTAGCTTGAAGCAAAATCAGATTGGAGTCATGTTTTGATTGTATGGTTTGTTCAGGTATCTAAGAGAATTGAGTTTAAAGTCAGTTTTATTCTTTTTTTCGTGTTGTCATTAGGTAGAATTGGATTTATCCAATTTTGGAACAAGGCTGTAATATGACAAATGCACTCTACATGCTTTTAATTGGCCAGTTTAGGTTCGGTTTGAATAACAGAAAGGATCAAAAGATTGAAGTGCCAAGTAATTTTACTCCAACAAAGAATGTAAAATAAAAAGTCATCAATTTTGCATAAAATACAAGCATTTACAAATGGAGACAAACAAGAATACAAGAATGTAAAAAACTTTAAACCCCAAATTAGACTTTTCTTCTTCCTCCTCTCCAGCTTCCTGTGCTCACACTGCCTGGTTGTAGCTTTTTCTTCTTTTTTTAGGCAAACAGGAAACTCGCGTTCAGCCTGTTGCATCATTACTGCAGCAGCAGAACAAAACGTGCTCTGTGTGCGCCGACTGTGCATGGCATTCTACAGTATTGCAGGCTTACAGTACACTACTGTAATAAAACGTTTTGCTTTCAACCATTTTAACAAGCACGTTCACTCGTGTAGGGAAACAAAGGCCTGCATAAATAATTGTAACGTGTTTGTTGTGGACTTTGGGGAGAAAAGTGTGTAAACAGGGAGTTTTTTCTTGTGGTGTTTTTTGGTACTGATACACTTTAAACAACTTGAAAACTTTTTTTTTGTAAATTAGGACCTGATCAAAGCGTTTAATTGATACTGAATGACGAAATTAGTGTTCCTATCCCATAGCGGAGAAGCGTGTTTACACAGTTATCTTAATCTTAACCTTGCTAACTATAGAGTAATTTGTTAATTTGTCCTGGTTTTCCACGTCTGCAACTTTTAAATGTCGTCTTTTCACATTTTTATACTCCAAACGTGAACGTAAGATGCAAACTGGTACGTTTGTTTTTGTTTTTTTGTTTTTTGTATAGTTCTTCACTTAAGCATTAATGTCAACCAATTGGTACCTTGGAATATGATGAGTTCATTTGTAATGCCTCCTCCCAAAAAAACTTTAATATGAAAAATAGCACTCTACAATGTTGTACTTTATATAAACATACAGTAATTACATAATTAAATGTAATTTAAACTTCTTCTTTTTTATTGCCGTATTTTTTGCTTCAATTCAATGGACATTATTCTTCTCCTCCTGGTGTATGCACCATGGCCACCCGGGGGCAGTATAATACAGAAATAGAATATACATTCAGGCAGAGGAGACGCAATACTCCTTAGCAGTAAAAAATTGCTGTTCTTTGTGGAGGGTGAAAAATATTTGCCTGCAAGTAGTGTTATATTATCTGTTTACATGTGTTGCTCCAAAGTTTTTTCCTGTGTGATGTTTTTCATTGTTTGACATTTGTTAACATTCTTAAAGCAGAGCTGTGTGGTTGTTAAATTATCTGTGTTTTATGTTTAGTTTGACTGTAAATTAAACGCAGGGTGGCAATAACAAAATAAATCACTATCTGCTATCTCATCAAGTCAAAGCAGAAAACAAGACGGGTCACTCATATCTCAAGGTACCACTGTATTCCTTTAATAGAGTGAAGATGTGAATGTTCTCCTCCTGATTGTAACTATAAATAAAAGGCAGATGTGTTTTTTAAGCAGATATTTTCACACCTCTTCATCTGTAAAGTAGATGTCACGTTTTTCCACTGATTTATTTGACTTCTGTCCGTGATAATGGACTTTAGATGTACATATTTATAAAATAACTCTTGAAATAACCGAGGAGTTAAGGAACAAGCAGAGAGCGTAGTCTTTGGTACACATGACTAATTGAGGCGTTCAGATGTGTTTTATGACTTCCTAGAAAGAGTCACAAACTCCATGATGTGTCCTCTGAGTATTGTGTTGGTTTTATTTACTGCAGCATAACCAGCAGTGTGTGGATGTGTGTGCAATAAACTCAATTTAGTGTTTAAATACTAATGAAAGTGTTCTGGTATATGTTAGGAAAAGCTGCAGGCGTTTTTTATTTTTGGGTGTATGTTTTTTTAAAACCACAAATTCAACGGAAGTATAATTTTTCACTGCAGTGTTTTCTGCGGTGTGGTATCCCCCAAATTACTTAAAACTACTCTGCTGCTGTTTTTAGACCAGTCCAGGTTTCTGCACATGCTGTTTACTCTCCTTCTGCTGCCTTTGTAAAGTAATAATAATAATAATAATGAAGGGAAAACATAAAGAAAAGAAGAACAATGCTCCATTGAAAACCAATAAACTTCTCATCTTCTTGGTACATGTCTGTTGTTTTATTTGGGGTTAAAGTAAACATCTTATTTATTCTGCATTCATGATCCATACTTTTTAATGTGCTAATCGGGATTACAACTAATCTAAATCTGAATCCAGTCAAATAGTTTCATATAATTAAATTAAATGTTAATTTACAAAACATTGGTAGCAACAAAAACGTCTACACCCCGCCCCCTTTTTCTTTTTTATTTGCTTCGCTTTTTGATAGCGTTTCGCTTTCCGTCGTTCCCGGAAGTGTGTCGTGTTATTTTGGTAAACTAGTCATTAGCCATTCCACCGACGACAGGGACACCCATTTCATCCAACTTAACAATACGTAGATTTTGTTAATTTCTTGCTGCTGTTCTGGTAGACTGTTTTTAAAAAAAAGGCTTAAGTACCGCTACAAAATGTCCGGCGGGACCCAGTTGGAAAACGCCAACCCGGTCATATTCGAGCGGTCCGGTGAGAGGCTGCAGACGGCTGCCGACGAGGACGAAGACGTCCACGACCCCATCGATGACAGGGAAATCTTTGATATCCTTTTTGGATCACAGTCACATGCAAGTTAAAACCAGTGACTGTTTTGTGGTTATTGTTTAAATGGTTAACTATCATAACAGAAAGTGTTGTGTTTTGCTTTGCTTTGTGTGTGTGAGAGAGAGAGATAGCGAGAGAGAGAGAGAGAGTGTGTGTGAGAATCTGGCGCTTTTCGTTAAAAACCCGGAAGTGTGCCGCAGTTCTGCAAAAGCAGCATTTGTAAACAAACGAGTATATTTTTTCCCAACATAATTAAAAATGCTTACATGTTCAAAGTGTCTATAATTTTTTCTCAACTGAGGATGAATAAAAAGTACCGTGGCGGTATTCTATGAAAATATGCCATTTCCTTTCTTAGAATTAAAGTACAGCGTTGGTATTATCATCATCATCATCTATTATTATTATTGTTGTGTTTAAGTACCGGTATTTATTTGGTATAAGTAGACACTTGCCTTTTAGAAAAATATGTGGTACTAGTGATATATTTATTTATTTTCTTAACGTAATCAACATGTGCACGTGCTTTGTCCATGCTTTAGCAACGAATTGTATTATTTGAAGTAACACTTAAGGATAAATATGATATATTATGATAGATGGATTAGGATGAGCAATTGTCTTTAACTGATGCAACATCTGATCAGATCCATCAATGATCCGGAACATCCTCTCTCTCTGGAGGAGCTGAACGTGGTGGAGCAAGTCAGAGTCAAAGTAGGTTCTTTCTTGTATAGTCCATTTTAAACATTGTCGTACTGTTTTTAGATTGATGAAATACTTTTTTTGCGTTGTTTATTAAGCTTTTGAATTATAAAAATAGCTGGTTAGGAGTTGACTTTATCTACACAATATTTGCAAAATATTGGGCTATATTGCTCTACTCATCAACATTTAGAAAAAAGATCTTTTGGCAAACATACAATTTTGCAAAATTCTATTGACCCTCATGTTACCCTTCCAAATTACTGGAAATGTTCAACCCTACTAAGGATAGATTTGGATTTTTGTGGATTTATTCCAGATTGTTTTTTTTTGTTTTTTTTTAATTTAATAAAAAAAAATAAAAAATTGCGGCTCGATGGCGGACTGGTTAGCACGTCCGCCTCCCAGTGCAGAGGACGTGAGGTCGAGTCCGGGCTTCGGCAAGTTTTCATGTTCTCCCCTTGCTTGCGTGGGTTTTCTCCGGGGCCTCCGGTTTCCTCCCACATCCTTTTTTTTTTTTTTTTCTGGAGAGCTCAGTATTGTTCATTCGGTAATTTTACCGATTTGACATGTCATCATCATTGCTCTCCTTTTTTTTTTGTATGTGGGTGAGAATGTGTATGTGCGTGCGAATGTGTGTGTATTCATTAGTTCACCTAAAACCTATTAAAAAAATCCCATACTGTTCACCTAAACCGAACACTTCCAGCCAGAGTCGTGAGGAGGTCAGGAGACCCGAGGAAGGACCAAAGAAAAGAAAGGAAAGTGAAATCCAGCACCGACCAGACACTACCCACCAGGCCACCAACCAGAGTCCTTCACCAACCCCAGAGACATCTAAATTCCAACAAATCAGGGAGACCTCAAGAAACCAAAGGAGAGACTGAGGAAAGGAAGGAAGGACAGACGAAGCAGAGTGAGATTCACAGACACCAGCCTCCACCGATTCAAAGACCTGAGGAAGAAGCAGATTGTGTCTGAGTTTCGATAGATGCTGGTGTGGTGGATCTGGCATGCATGAAAATCTCCACCAAAGAGGGGAGCCGTCGCCCCCTGCCAGGACAGAGCAAGCGCAACACCTCAGGGCCCCCCAGGCCGCGGCAGCGCCAAAGGACGACCCCCGGGCCCCGCAGGGGCCACTGGCCGGAGAGCAAACCCAGGAGCAGGAACCCCCCAACGCGGCCCGCGCCCCCAACCCAACGCAGCAGGACAGGGCACTGCAGGCCCGCCAGGCACCCCACCGGTCCACAGCCCCCGCTCCCCCCACGACCCTCCCCGCCTACTGGCGAACTCTACCCCTAAACCTTGAATGTGACCCATCCCAGTGTATATACAAGTGTGTGTGTGTGGTGCATTAAAATTGGGAGCAGGTGAACCGGAGCAGAGGGAAATGATATCCCCCTCTGCTCCGATCCACCCGCCTCCCAGGCATGTCAGTGAGTGTATGTGGTGCATTGAAAAAATATATGGGGGGGGGGGGTGTCGGCACGGCGGGGACACGGACAGGGGACCGCAGCACTGCTCTATACTGCGGTCTGCCCACCCCGACACCCCCCCGCCCCCACCACAGTTGTGTGGTGCATTAAAATTGGAGGGGAGTTGTAGGGCGAAGACAGTGTTTCCACCCTACCCCACTCCCCCCAAAGTGTGTTATGTGCCCTATATGTCTATAAAAGTGTATTGTGCAAAACTAGTGCAGTGAGTTAAGAGGAGCGACCAGCGGGGCCCCCCCCCAACCGGGCGGGGGCGGGTGGCGCACCCGCCCACCAAACCCCCATCCACCCCACCGGGACCCCAGTGGGCATATGGGACCAGCCCGGCGGGGCGATAGGGCTCGCCCCCCGGATGGACCTCCTGGCACCTCGGGCGGGCACAACACCAACCCAACCACCCCCCGTCCCCCGGAGCGCCGAGGTCCGGGCCACGGATGGAGCCCCCAGCCCAGCGGAGGGGGAGGGGGAAGGGACGGGAGAAGGAGACGACAAGAAGGACAGGGGGCAGCGGCAGGGCCGCAGAGAGAGGGGGAGAGGAGGAGAAGGGACAGGGAGGTGGAGGACGGGCGAGGAGGGAGAGGCCGCAAGGGGGAGGAAGGGGGGGAGGGGAAAGGGAACCACGGGGCACCCCGGCGGTCCACAGGCCCCGAACCGCGTCGCCGGGCCCAGAGCGAAGGACCGCGCCGGGCTGGCGCCGCCCTGGACACCAGGGAGTGCCCCGCAACGCAGCACCCCCCAAGAGACCCAGGGAACGGCCAAGACGCAGCCGCCACCCAGCAGCCAACAGAGGGGCAGACCCGCCCACACCCAGCCAGGGGGGGACAGCACCTATAGAATTAACCCCCTGGCATGCAGTGAATCTGAATATTAACCCTTAGTGCCTATTAGTGGTGAATCTGCTCGATCCTGTTGGCAGCAACTGGGTTCCTGACTATAAAAACACAACCATTAGTTACAAATTGCCAAATACAGAAACATCAATGTAAATTATCACGCTGTGGTGGCTCTCGCTAACAGGCAGAATTAAGTAACCAGAATTAGGTTAAAATATTCTATATACGTAGACCATGTTTCTATAAATTTTGATATTTGTTTTTTATTTGAGGCAGATATTTTTTCCATTAAAATGTGATTTATGAGGAGGTTAGACCACTGGTCGATATTCAGAGTTTGTTTATTTTTCCAGTTAACAAGAATTGTTTTTTTTGCGATAGTAAGGGCTACAAGTGTAGATTGAAATTGTTTATGTGGTAAGTCAGTTGTTGTTGGGTCACCTAGCAAACACAAGTTTGGAGATAAAGGTATCCTACAGTCCAAGATAGCGGAAAGTTTTTCTAAGACTTTAGTCTAGAAATACATAACCGGAGTGCATAACCATAAAGCATGAAAATAAGTGTCTGTAGTGTTTTGTAAACACTACAGACCCACATCCTAAAGACATGTATGGCAGGTTAATTGAACACTCCAAATTGTCCATAGGTGTGATTGTGAGTGTGGCTGGTTGTTCGTCTCTGTGTGCCCTGCGAGATTGGCTGGCAACCAGTTCAGGGTGTACCCGCCTACTGCCCAAAGCCAACTGGGATAGGCTCCAGCGCCCCCCGCGACCCTTGTGAGCAAAAGCGGTTAAGAAAATGGATGGATGGTTTATTTTTGTGTGCAGGTGAATGATGCCTACAGCAATGTGGATGTGGAGTTCACGCCCACCATCCCCCACTGCAGCATGGCCACGCTCATCGGCCTGTCAATCAAAGTCAAGCTGCTGCGCTCGCTACCCGACCGGTTCAAGGTGCCTTGCTTGCTCCTGTTCATTCCGACCACTTTTTTTGCATTAGCGTTACATACGTTCAGAAAGTGCTTCACTTTCTCCACAAATAAGGTGACCTTAATGATGAAAGTTAGGAATTTTTAAAAAGATTAATCTTGGTCATTTTTTTTTATATCACAAAAAAATGTTATTTGAACAATTGTATGTAGACTTTTTATATTAACTGCGTGTTTGTGTCCACCTCCAGATTGACGTGCACATCACCCCTGGGACGCACGCCTCAGAGGAAGCAGGTAGAATGCATTTATGTTGTCCCGCTCACATCCCCGAGTGCAAGTTTTTGAATTTCTTGCGTTGGTCACAGTCAACAAGCAGCTGGCCGACAAAGAGCGGGTGGCGGCCGCCCTAGAAAACTCGTCGCTGCTGGAGGTGGTCAACCAGTGTTTGTCCACCAGGAGCGTCTGAGGACATGTTTCGTCGACATCACTGGAGCCTTACCCGAGGTTGTTAAATATGCGGCACAGGCAAGGCAAATGTGAGAATGTGTGTGTAACTGTGTGAACCACACGCTTACCAGCACTTCATTAGGTACACTTGCACAATATAATGATGGCTAATACAACAAAGACATTTTCTAGGAATAAATGATAAAATAAATTGTTATTAGTTTAAAAAAAATGTTTTCCAGGCATTTCCACCCCAAGAAATGTTTGGGAGTACAGGGAGGAACTAGGGGTGCAAATGTATCTAATGTGTGTCAAAGTATTATTTTTTTCCCCTTATAACCTGCATACATACACTCTGTAAACTGTAGTATTAAAATATTCACCATGCTGTCTAAAAGTTGTCCTTTCTTAAGTTGTAGTCACACATTCGTGACTAGATGTCTAATGCACGATACATTTGTTTTCACCACCTTTTTGAAATACAAATGATTGAATTTAAATTATAAAATATATTTATAATCTTATCCAAGCGTCCAAATTATGTAGCATTTTATGGGATTTATGTTAAATGGTTCATTTAAAAAGTCAAAATATGTAACTCTTAATTTTAAAAATAAATATATTTTTAATTAGATAAAACATTTACAAGCATAAAAATGCTGTACTTAATATTATACCTAATGTTTAATTTTTTTGTTTTTCTTTAAATCTGAAGTATTTAACTCCTATTTTTTAATAAATACAAACAGTATTTAAAAAAAATAAAAAAATCTATTTAAATGCATACAACCCCAGAAATACTTTTCACAATGTTGTACCTAATGTGAAAGAATAAAAAAGGAAGTTTCTTCTTTAAATCTAATTCAAGTATTTATATGACTCTTGTTTATTTTTTTTAAAGAAGTTAAATATGTACAACCTTAGAAACGGTTTACTTTCACTTAAATTATAAAATAATTTAAATATTTATTATTTAACTTAAGTGTATTTGTTATCTTTTCGAATTAATATGGAATATTTGTGATCATAAATACAGCATAGTTAGCTGATGTAAAATGAAATAAGCTCTAAGTATTTTAAAATTAATAAAATTAAATTTCAACACTACACAAAAAATATATATTTTTTAAAAACGTGAATCGTGTTCCTGTTTGACCACTACGTGGCACCACTCTAACATTTCTTCTCTGATTTCTGTAACCCGTGTTTTCTTTCCATCAGATGGGGGGGTGGGGGGGGAGCGATTATTCTGCAGCATGAGTTCATTGGATGCATTCATCATGTTGTTGCCACCAAGTACGTAAAATGGCAGCCGGTCAAAGTGATGTAACTCACAGTCAATTTCTTCATAACACACAAAACGTTTTAAAAGACAGCAGAGGGATTATGTAACCCCACTGTGAACGTTCCACGGTTATTTAACGCCATGGGACGCCATTTAAACCATTCGCGACAATTTTGTAAGACATTCGTAGCTTCTCCACCATCTTCTGTAACTCTTAAAGCATTGGTTCTCAAACTTTTTTTTAAATGATAAACTTTCCCAAAAAAAAAAGGTACTGTACTCACTTATTTATCCATGTAGTACCACAATGGATAATATTAAATAAAAACAGTAGGCATGTGGTCATTAAATTATTATTTCTAAAAATATAATATTATTTTCAGCCACTGACACAGTTTGAACATCAACACTGTACTTACAGGAAATATTGACCATAATCCTCCTGTCAACCACTGTGATTTCTTCACCCAAAAAATTATTCAGGAGTGTCCACTGAACACTAAAAGCTCTCAGCCTCCTCAAATCATCCCATAAGGACATTTAGTGCCATTTACTTTGGAATTTTCAAGACGTTATTTGCATAGTACAGTAGGTGTAATTCTTTCCTCAAATACCCTATAAAAGGAATTGAGATTTGTTTCTAAAACACTATACTGTATACCATACTAATTTCTGGACTACCATGCGTACCTGACGGTTAAAAGTGGAGCAAAGCGTGTTTTCAGCACATTAAACTAAGAGGTCGTTTGGATTTTTCACCATTTCAAAGCCTGACTTCATCAAATTGATCTTTTTTGTTTTAATAATTCAAATTTGGCACTCTTTCCTGCAATGTGTCAACTTTAGAAGAATGTTATTTTCACTTTAAACGGACTTTGAATGAGCCAGCCATGACAAAACTGTCCACCAGATAACACTACTTCACCCTCATTCAGTGCATGCAGCAAAGTTCACTCGTTTTGTAGTTTTGCCAGTGTGCTGAAATCAAGTGTGTTTCGTTACTGATGCTGGATTATGGTTTAGGGGAGAGTGGGGTAATTTGTGCCAAGAGGCAAGTAGTTCCACCACTGTTATTTAGAAAACCATAGTAAGAGTTGGCCATGTGACCACATATTTTTAAAGAGACATCCATTTTGCTCATCCGGTAAAAAGGGAGACACATGGCTTGAGAGTTAAGCACATATAAGTAAAAAACAAACAACAAAATAAACTTTGCCCTCCAAAGTAAAATTTATATGATTAAGTTTTTTTTATGGCTGTATTTGAACAATTACAGATAACTTTGAAAACATTTCACACGTGTTTTAGTGCTTTAGTAAGCACAGCCACCCCACCTTCCCTCCCTGCCGGTTATGTTAGTCCATGAAAAGGCATACCGGTAATTTACTAGATTTTGTTATTTATTTGTATCTGTAATGCTTAGAAGAAATTTCTATGTATCAATCTTGTACAGTTGGAACAAGCTGATATTTTAAAAGGACACAATAAAACAATTAATAAATAAGAACTACAGAAAACAATATAATAAAAACAAACTAAGGATTATTTTTAACCTGTATTTTTTGTACAAAATGGTCCATTCAGATATTATGAGTTTATTCAATTATGAAATCAAATACATTAATATCAAATAATAAATAATGTGATCATGTGAAATCGAATCCGGGCTTCGGCCTTACTGGGTGGAGTTTGCATGTTCTCCCTGTGCTTGCGTAGGTTTTCTCCGGGTGCTCCGGTTTCCTCCCACATTCCAAAGAAATGCATGGCAGGTTAATTGAACACTCCAAAATTGTCCATAGGTGTGATTGTGAGTGTGGATGGTTGTTCGTCTCTGTGTGCCCTGTGATTGGCTGGCAACCAGTTCAGGGTGTACCCCGCCTACTGCCCGAAGCCAGCTGGGATAGGCTCCAGCGCCCCCCCGCGACCCTTGTGAGGAAAAGCAGTTAAGAAAATGGATGGATGGATAATGTGATCATCAAAAATAACTGCAGGTAATAGATTTTACCACAGGAAAAACAATGGGAAAAAAAGTCATCAACATAGTTTTTTGTTTTTAATACTTAGTCGCGAATTTTGCTCGGTTTCCTTTTCTACTTATTGTGTAAAGGTCAGTAACTTACATTTGCCTTATTGCCGCCAAGTGGTAGAAAAGCTCTATTACGCCCCTGACAATACCCTAAACTATATGAACATATTTTAGTTGAAGGCATTCCTGTAATCCCCTTGCGTAAAACTTCAAGTAAAAATTGGCATTACCTACCCCAATCTCCCCTACTACTTTACTGTAAGAATAATTCAAATAATACTAAACACAGAATCTTGATTTTAAAAAGTAGTAGTTGGGCTGTCAGTTATTCCACTGCATTGCTTTATCAGTGTGTCCGTCCTAAATAGATAAACGGGCTCATACTGTATAATAAATCAGTAAATCAGCACACACACTGTCAGACACACAGGAAAAGGGGCGACTTGGCCGCAGTGTGCATGGACGCTTCTGCATAAGGAGGAGAAGGAGGATGAAAAGGAGGAGGAGGGGGGTTAAAAGGAGGCTGAAAAGGAGGAGGCGGAGGAGGAAGGGCAGCAGCTGTCCCCGCCCTCTGCATACTTGACCATTGACCGCATGCATCCAACACACACACACACACACACACACACACACTCATTCCCACTCACACATCTTTCGCACTTTGACGCTGCGTGACGCCTCCTGGCTCGTGCATCGGTGAGTAACGCAAAGGCACGTTAGTGAGGAAGTAGCGCGCACATTATGGAGACCTGTCATCCACCTCCTCCTACAAGCAGCAGCTGGCAGTGATTTGGGCTGCGGGGATTGTTTACTGCAAAGAAGAAGAAGCAGGGGACTACTTGCTTCGAGAGCTCAGCGAGGCGTGTTTGTTGACTGCAATCCCGGGTTGGTTGGTGCTCTTTCCCTTTCTTTTTACCCACTTCATCTTACAAAATGCCCGAAAAAGAATTTTTAAGAAAGTGTGCGTGGAGCTGTTTTGTTTGGATGAGAGCTGCATGTGTTCACATTTGGTTTTGATTATCTTGCTCAAATAGATCTTTATATAAGGACATCTGCTTGCTACATGCCCATCAATACGTGGAATGTGTGTGTGCATCCTGTTTGACAGAAAACGCTCTTCCAGCTGAGCGCCTTGTGTCAACATTGGAGATAAACTTAAAAATAATAAATAAAAGAATAACACGGTGTCTAATCTAATGGAAGGAAGAGCAGTGCAGTGACTAACAACGTTGTTAGACCACCCACTACAGTGGAAGCGTTCTTCATTGGATTGTGTAAGTGTGCCTAATGAAATGTCCCTTGTGCACAGTATAAATCAGAGGTGGGCAAACTCGGTCCTCGATGGCCGGAGTCCTGCAGGTTTTGGAGGTTTCCCTTATTCAACACAAGCTGATTCCAATCAACAGGATCGTTATCAGGGTTATGCAGAGCTTACTGATGAGCTGATCATATATCAGCTGTGTTGGAGAAGGGAACATCCAAAACCCGCAAGACTCAGGCCCTCGAGGACCGAGTGTGCCCACCCCTGGTATAAATGGTGGTTGTCTTTTTTTTCCCCTCCACGTTGCATTAGCGTGTTTTACTTTTAGCTTAAAAGTGACATTTTTAATCTATTGTTTTAAATCAAATTGGCGAAGGTTTATATGTATGTTTGTTGCATTTTGCAATTTCTAATGTGCAAAGAGACTATGGCCTTTATAGTGAACACAAAAACCACAGTTGTCATCAGTGTTATCATGGTGTTACTGAAAGAAATGTAATCAAAACAGAAATTATAAAAAAAAAAAAAAGTCAGCAACATTCTAATGAACATTTCCAATGTGCACAAACATTTTGTATCATTGCGGTTGGTGTCGTTTGCAATTTCTAATGAGACTATGTATGCCAATTATAGTGCAAAAATTACGGTGTAATCAACAGTGCTAATGTGCAGTTTCTGTACATGAGAAATTGGCATAAAAACTTAGGAGTTATCTCAAAGGTTAATATTGATGAAAAATGTTGCTGTTGATTAAAAAAAATTGTAATTTCAAGTTAATTTCGTGGACTCTCATTTGAATTAAGATTCATTGTGGTTGTTTGTAATTTCTAATGTGCAAAAAGACCATTGGTGGAAGTTAAATTGACCACCCCCAAAAAATCTTATCATCAATTACCATGCTGTACCAACAAAAAAGTCGTTCTACAAATAAGAAAAAAAGATAGCTACCTTAGGCACCTTCTGCACATTAGAAATTGCCAACAAGTTATCTCGCTTTTGTACCCCATCCAGAAAGGCACTGTTAATTTAAAAGTGTGTTATTCAAGTCAATTTCTTAGGTCTTCAGTTTCATGGTAATTTCATTCTAGTTGTTGCCATTTTTAATTTTCTAATTTGCAAAGACAACATTTGTGATAATTGACAGTAAACAAAAAGCACAAATGAGTTAAAAAACAAAACTGCAGCCTTGTGCCCTTTCTATACATTACAATTTTTGTTAAATCTTTTGATAAATCTCAAACTTTAATAACAACCAAAAAGTTTAACTAAAAATGTGTCATTTAAATTTGTCATCTTCTTCCTCGAGTTGCATTTGGAAAAGTACTTGGTCTGAAAAAAGTGACACCGATGCATTTAATCTCGACTGAATTGGAACTGAAATACTAATCGACTGTGGAATTTTCTGACAACGTCCTCGTGTTATTTGCACATTTTTGTGACGAGTTGTTGGGATTCCTCACTAGTTGTTCCGGGAAAAATTGTCTTGGATTGTTTCAGTCTGCTGAAGCATTTCCCATCACTTTCTTTCCATCGGACGGTCGGGAAGACTGTAAAGTGATGAAGGTAACAAATGAGTGTGGAACACATTTGATTTGGCTCTCCAAGTCAAACCCAATCCAAAGTTAGCACACAGGAGATGGTTAGGAGATCTCAATGTGTCTGCTCACATTAACAACACATGATACAGACATAATGATCTCTATTCACATTCAGACATATTCCACGATCACATGCTTTACACCATAATATTACAGTAGTGCTTTTATTCTTCTAAAGAAAGACAGTGAAATTCTAACTTCCTATAAATAAAAAAATAAAATGTTGAATTGAAAGAATCCGCATTTAAACATTAATAATAATGGGATGCTTTCTGAGAAAAATATAAAATTAGGAAGAAAGTTACCAGGATGTGCTGTCTATATGTCTGGCCATCCATTAACCTGTCTGTCCATCTGTCTAAATTGATCTAATAATAGGTGTCAAAGTCTGGTCCTGGAGGGCCGCAGTCCTGCAGGTTTTGGATGTTTCTGTCCTCCAACACAGCTGATATATGATCAGCTCATCAGCAAGCACCGCATAAGACTGATAACTATCCTGCTGATTGGAATCAAAACCTGCAGGACTGCAGCCCTCGAGGACCGTAGTTTGACACCTATCATCTAAATCATAACCTAAAATGATCCTGCAAGTGTATTAACGTCACAAGATTTTGTAGCGATTGGAAAGCCACGCACTTCCCAGTATGCTTGTAACTTGTTGTATTCAGTTAAAAGAGGATCTTTATTTAATTGGTCCTAAGTGTGTCTCTTTGGAGATGGAAGAAAAAGAACAGAGGATCAAAGAAGGAACGGGTAGATGAAAGGGTAGTCAGCAAAAATGTTCAATAAAACAAAATGAAGTAAAGCTAGTCACTGTTTTAGGATACCTAATTGATATTTGTCAAGACCTCAACCCTCAAGAAGGTTATACATGTAAATATGTTCTTGAAGATACCTAATTGAGAAGGAACAAGAAAATGACAAAATAATATCATGAATCTAAAATGAAGTACTCCCTTTGAAGATGCCCAGTGTAGAGACGAGAGAACGCTATTCGTCACTTAGTTTTGTTCATTTGATGGCATTAGTGGAAGCGCCCTCCACCCCTGTCATAAGGATAATGGTACCATCCATGAGTTCCTCACCCCTCATAAACCAGGAACCAACAAAACCAACTGATTCATTTGCATGTTTCTTGCACTACTGAGTGTGAGTATTCAGTATTGTTTATGTAACACACATCAGTAAAAGTTGAAAAGTGTGCGTATGCCTTCCACGTAGAAAATGTCTAAAATGCAGTCAAGCAACTACAATATTCCGGAACCATGTTTGAGTTGTTGTTTTTGCTTTCTTTTTTTCCTCAACGTTTGCGATATTCCATGTTTGCATTCATAGTTCAAGCATAAGTATGGTAGCTCTCTTTTGGCATCGTTTGCGCCAGCAGCCTACTTTTCCTGTCCTCTAAGAGATTCTGGAATGCCGATACACTTTGAAAACTGGGCACTAAACTTCCAAACATATACTGGATACGGTATAAATTGATATAGATGTGTGGATGTGTATACTGTTATGCTGTGCATGAACTACACAAATTTATTCGTGTTCCCTTAACTTTATTAATAACTAATTGACAGCATGAGTCTGTGTGGTGACATCATCATATTAGCAAGTACAAAAGAGGTGGGCATTTTCGGTCCTCGAGGGCCGGAGGGCCTGCAGGTTTTGGAGGTTTCTCACTTCCAACACAAGCTGATTCCAATCAGCAGGATCGTTATCAGGCTTATGCAGAGCTTGCTGATGATCTGATCATATATCAGCCGTGTTGGAGAAGGGCAACATGCAAAACCTGCAGGATTCCGGGGCCTCGCTGCTCACCTCTGAAGTACAATAAATTCATAGTTAAAGAGGTGCTGATGTGGCTCAGTAAATAAAAAGAAACAGAATTTGCCCTCCCTAGGAAATTAAAATGTTTTTCAAGTAACACTTCTGCATGTATCTTTTACTCTCTACAAATAGCAATTTTAAAATTTAATGTGTGTGTGTGTGTGTGTGTGTGTGTGTGTTTGCCTTTGTGTATTATGAGGACATTTCACCTGAATACATGCCGTGCTGCAAGGACATTTTGAATTATGAGGACACAGCCCATGTCCTCATAATTATTTCAATGCAGAAGTGCTTCTAGGGCTGTAGAAGGCTTAAATCCAAAGTTTTAGCCAATGTCCTTGTAAAGCATAATTACGTGAATTTGTGTATTTTTGTGTATTTGATGGCGCCCCCTGTAGGAAGGTCCTTGTAATGCACCACTTCATGAATAATTCACACCAGTGTATATTTCACAGCATTTGATTGGCTGACCATCACCTGTCCCCACAATTACGCACGTCTCCATAATTCAGTTTTTTCTCAAAATGCTGTGTATTGTGAATGTTTGTCTGTAGACACAGAACCTTTTTTTTTTTTTTTTTTTGCAGCCACCAATTCCTAAGTAAATAATTAAATAATGAAATACCCTATGATATTTAATTATATATTTCAGTATTTAATTCTTTCAGTGGTTGTTTATTTAAAAATGTACAATGGTTAACAGCAGAGACAGAGAAACTGTCAGTGCCGTACATTAATTCATCATTTAACATCCCACCCTGCCTTTACAGTATAACATCTTTCTGTACACCAGTGGCCAAATGTTTTGAGAATGACATTGATTTTCTAAGAATCTGCAGTGCTGACTTATTATTGTTTTTTTATGATGGCAATTTGCATGTACATGTACTCCAGAATGTTATAGTGATTAGATGAATTGCAAAGTCCCTATTTGCCATGAAAATTAAAGTAATTTCCTTTAGTGACCTTACAAACTTTAAGTGAAGAAGGCTTCAGGGCACCCAAGAAAATCCAGCAAAAGCCAGGACTATCTCCCAAAGTTGATTCAGCTGCGGGGATAAGGACATCACCACCAGTGTAGAGCTTGCTCAGGAATGGCAGTAAGCAGGTATGAGTCCATCTACACCCATGGTGAGGGAGTAAGACTTTTGGAGGATGGCCTGGTGTGACCAGTGAAAAAGGGATTCCATAAACACAGACCAAAATAAGGAAAAAAGAGTTAAAGTTATTTTCTCTGATTAACCCCCTTTCCAACTGTTTGGGGCATCCGGAAAAATGCTTGTCTGGAGAAGAAAAGGTGAGCGCTACCATCAGTCCTGCTTCATGCCAACAGTAAAGCATCATGTGACCATTCATTTGCAGGGTTGCTTCTAAGCCAAGTTACTGGGCTCGCTCACAATTTTGCCAAAAAACACATGCATCCATTACTAAAGTATAGTACCAAAACATCCTCGGACAGCAACTGTGTGACAGCAGCAAGGTTATTTTATTTACTAAAGCAAAAAAACATTTTTGTTAATGAAAAAAATAATAATAACTTTTTAAAAAAACAAACTGAAATCACATTAAACGATTACAAAATTATCTATAATTCTAGCAATAATATCCTTTGTTTTCGTCTGTGGTAATTAATTTAGTATATGAGCCTTTCGGGTTAATTTTAAATGTGATCTATTTTTTTTTTAATTGACACTGTAAATCATAGAACAATAGCCACTCTTATCAACAAAGTTCATAATCCAACACTGAACCAATTTGTTGATTTAAATGTGATTTATTATATTGCCCGGAGTACGGAAGTGACGTCATCTAGCAGCCCCGATAGAGAACCGCCCCCGGCTCTAATTACTTCACGAGAGGTGATGGCAGTGTAGCTGTGCTAATGAGGTAGGTTTGAAGCTCGAATTTTTCCTCCAGAAACTTGTTTATTTTAATGTTGGTCGCTTGTGTACATTGCTGAAAATGATTTATAATGCAAGTCCAGTGTAAGTGCAGCTAAGCTAACGTTAGCATACCTAACCATCTGTTGATTATGATGGTTGCAGCTAATTATTTAGAATTGCTACGCTTTTGTTAGCAACGGTTAGCTCAGTTAGCATAGCAGAGCTAACCGTCTGTTGTGTAAGATAAATGCTAATTGAAATTTTTAAGAGGAAAGCAATAACAGGCTGGTTTGATAGGCTGGTTTGTGATGTGAAAATATACAATGGTTTAGTATTACCAGTACAGTATAAATGAAGTATTGGTAAATTGCTGCATTTGTGTTTACTTAAATTTGTTCTTTAAATAGAAATATTTCAGTAAAGTCTGTAAAGTGTTCATTACATTTAATTTATGCAAATATTTAGCAGAGCTGTGCTATCCACTGTATTTTATTTTCGTTGGCACATTTACTGCACAGGATATTATGGTCCACAGAAAGTCAACTTCAAAACATCTGCACCAAGTTACCTATCAAACTGATTGAAACTCATTTTTTTTCTATAGCTTTAGATCATTATCTTCAGTGAGATATGTCAGTCATGAGGCCACAGAGGGCAAAAGTTAAACCCAAAGAAGAGGTAGCATATTTTTCATCCTTAGGTAAAGACAGGGATGGCTTCACCATGAAATATATTAATTCATTCAAAGGTGAGTATTGGTAAAAGATTCTTTAGTATGGGCCTAGTTTTCATTACTGTTATAATGAAATATTTCTGTTGTATCCCTTTTTCTTTGTAAGGTCGAGGAGTGTTCAGTTCCTGCTCCTTTCAGAAGGGAGTCTTTCCTACTGAATATCGAGGAGAAGTTATAAGCAAACAGGAACGTGAAAACAGGCTGAGAGTGTATCATGATGCCCAGAAGGTTTTCATGTTTGAATTTCACTACAATGGAAAAACACTATGGTATGTTTATATGGTGTGTTGTCACACTTAATTTTTTTTTTTTTTGGGGGGGGGGGGGGGTAATCGTGCAAGGTTTGACAAAACATAAAAGATTAATTATAACTCAAAAGCAAAAGTACATTCTTTTCTCAATATAATTTTTTTTGTTTTTATTTCATTTTTTTTACAATATTGTGACTTATTTTTTTATTTTACTTTTACAGTTATCGTGAGTATCGCTAACTTCACAATATCATGTTGATTATCATATCGTGATTGCTTATCATGACATTTGGATATTGTTTCATACATGTGACATACTAGAATTACTGGTCGCACATTCATGATTACATGAAATTACAGTATAGCAGTCTAGTCTTAGTAAGAATTTAATTGTATTGGTATTTTTCTATTCATCTACCCCAGGTTTCCACTGAAGCACAACCTGATGAAGACACCGCTATCACAGACTGCGCCAAAGTTGACCAGGTGACTAGATTTCTTTTTGAATGTTGTTGAAATCAGTTTTCAGAAGCAAGACATTAGTGGAGGGTGGAGATACTAGGGCTGCACAATATGTGGAAAATATCTTGGCGCACGAATGGCTCATGCAATATGTGCATTGCAAAGACGTGCAACAAATGGATATTGGATTGTTTGTATACTTTAGTCTGAGGCTAAGCGATATGGCCAAAAAATTAAATAAAAAGTCTTTTAAACCAACCATCCAGCATTCTGCCACCACTTGTGCAAAATTACAACTCACAATAACATCTGGATGTAACAGAACATTATAACAGTTTTTAATAATCCAAAAGACAAAATACATTTCACGATTTAGCAAATTTTCAACGATTCAATTTGAATTTAATTTATTCAATTAATTTGATTTATTGCCAGGCCCTACTTGAGTCTGATTTTGACCAATCAGAGACAACCTTAATTGCGCATCGCCATACAAGAGAATTGTATCGAGGAGCATTACTAACAAAAAAAACCTTATTTGGATAAAACTAGATCAAAATGAGCATGATTATTTTTCCGCACGTACGTGTATTTCTTTAATTAGATTATGAAGATATATATATTCGGTCCATGTTTAATGTCACAATAATCTCCATCACTGTATAAAACACCCATGTCGCATGTTTTGTCAATACTGTGCAGCCCTCGCAAGATACACAGTCCTCACAATGTCGTAGTTGTGAATAACTGACACTCTGAGGACAGTGTATTTATACACTGTGAGTTTAAAATACGTTTTGAGGGCTTGCAGTTACACATACAGTCCTCACAATTCATACTCTGGTCAGGTATGGACACTCTGAGGACTGTGTATTTTCTTATTTTTGTGTCATTGTGAAAAATAGACGTCACCAATTTACACAAACCTGTAGTGCAGACAGATTTATTTATTTATTTTTGTAATGGCAAATAAAATGAGTTTGCATTCACATTACTTTAACCTATTCATTAATCTGTATGTACTGTAACTGTGTAAATGCACAGGTACAGTCGTGTTACTAAGAATTTAATTTTATATGTATTTTTCTCTTTGTGTACCAGGTTTCAACTGACGCACAACCTGAAGACATAGCTGTCACAGACCAAGTTGACCAGGTGACTAGATTTCTTTTTGAATGTTGATGTTGAAATACGTTTTTCAGAAGCAAGACGTTGCACAATATATACAAAAAAGATCTTGTCGCACGAATGGCTCATGCAATATGTCTGTTGCAAAGACATGCAACAAATGAATATTGTATTGTATACTTTAGTCTGACTTTGACCAATCAGAGACTACCTTAATTGCGCATCACCATACAAGAGAACCGTATCGAGGGGCATTACTAAAAAAAACAAACTTATATGTATAAGACTAGATCACAATAAGCATGATTATTTTTCCGCATTAACGTGTATTTCTTTCTTTGGATTATAAAGATCTCTCTATCTTTATCTTTATGTCTATATATCTATCTATATCTATATATTGTCTCTCTATCTATATATATATATATGTATATTTGTGTGTATATATATATATATATACTGTATGTATACTGTATATATATATATATATATATATATATATATACTGTATATATAGAGTATGTATGTATTCAGTATATGTATAGATCTTTTTTTTTAGGTCCGTGTTAAATGTTTAATCTCCATCACAGTATAAAACACCCATGTCGCATGTCAATACTGTGTAGCCCTCGCAGATACACAGTCCTCACAATGTCGTAGTTGTGAATAACTGACACTCTGAGGACAGTGTATTTATACACTGCGAATGTAAAATAAGTTTTCAGGGGTTTGGAGTTACAGATACAGTCCTCACAATTCATACTCTGGTCAGGTATGGACACTCTGAGGACTGAGTATTTTCTATTAATTGTTTCATTGTGAAAAATAGACGTCACCAATTTACACAAACCACTAGTGCTGACGGATTATTTATTTTTGTAATGGCAAATAAAATGTGTTTGCATTCACAATACTTTAACCTATTCATTGTTCTTTATGTACTGTAACTGTGTAAATGCACAGGTACAGTCGTGTTACTAAGAATTTAATTTTATATGTATTTTTCTCTTTGTGTACCAGGTTTCAACTGACGCACAACCTGAAGACATAGCTGTCACAGACCAAGTTGACCAGGTGACTAGATTTGTTTTTGAATGTTGATGTTGAAATACATTTTTCAGAAGCAAGACGTTGGCACAATATATAAAAAAATATCTTGTCGCACGAATGGCTCATGCAATATTTGTATTGCAAAGACATGCAACAAATGAATATTGTATTGTATACTTTAGTCTGACTTTGACCAATCAGAGACTACCTGAATTGCGCATCGCCATACGAGAGAACCGTATCGAGGGGCATTACTAACAAAAAATAACTTAATAGGATAAGATTAGATCACAATGAGCATGCTTATTTTTCCGCATTAACATGCATTTCTTTCTTTGGATTATAAAGATCTCTTTATCTTTATCTCTATCTTTATTTTCTATATCTATCTGTCTCGCTCTGTCCATCTCGCTATGTCTGTCTGTCCGTCTCGCTATGTATACAGTATATATATCTATATGTATGTGTATATATATGTATATGGATAGATCTTTTTTTTTTAGGTATGTGTTAAATGCTTAAATAATCTCCATCATTGTTTAAAACACCCATGTCGCATGTTTTGTCAATACTGAGCAGCCCTCGCAGATACATAGTCCTCACAATGTCGTAGTTGTGAATAACTGACACACTGAGGACATTGTATTTATACACTGTGAGTGTAAAATAAGTTTTCAGGGCTTGGAGTTACACATACAGTCCTCACAATTCATACTCTGGTCAGGTATGGATTCTCTGAGGACTGTGTATTTTCTTGTTTTTGTTTCATTGTGAAAAATAGACGTCACCAATTTACACAAACCTGTAGTGCAGAAGGATTTATTTATTTATTTTTGTAATGGCAAATAAAATGAGTTTGCATTCACAATACTTTAACCTATTCATTGTTCTGTATGTACTGTAACTGTGTACATGCACAGGTACAGTCTTGTGTGTTAGTAAGAATTGAATTTTATATGTATTTTTCTCTTCATGTGTACCAGGTTTGAACTGACGCACAACCTGAAGACATAGCTGAAGACATAGCTGTCACAGACAAAGTTGACCAGGTGACGAGATTTATTTTTGAATATTGATGTTGAAATCAGTTTTCAGAAGCAAGACGTTAGGAGTGAAGAGTGTAGAGTAGATGCTAGGGCTAAACTATATAACTAACAAATATAATCACAACAATTGTTTATGCAATGTGTATTGCCAAGACGTTAAAAATACTGTATCCAACAATACGCTTGTATGGGACTAACATTTCTACAAGTCAACATTAAAAATATCTCAACTTGAAGATTTGTTGGCAGTTTGGTGATTTAGATTATGCACTGTAGTGATCTTTTTTTCCCATTAATTTATTTATGGTGGATTTTAGAGGTGAACTCGCTATAATTTATTATTATTTTTTTTTAAAACAGGAGTGTAAACATCAGGTAGTTTATTCACTTGTATCAAGCTTGGATAAATGTGCTTTATGTTTTGGACCTTTCGCTGCACTAGAATGGACTGGCATGATGGGTATTTTATCTTGTGTGTTATTTGTATCTGCAATGGATCTTTGTTTCACGCAACCAGGATTAATAGTGCAGGCATTTTCATTGAATGAATATAATTTAGTCAAGAGGATAAATTATGACCCATGTTTATACCGCTGTCTTTAGTTGCAAGCAGCTAAATGTTGAGCAATTGTCTCAATCTTAACGACTGTCTGACTCGGTAAAATAGAAAACGTCTACTGTAACTGAAGGACTGTATCACACAAGACCCGTTTTAGGGGCAATGCCATAGATTAAGCATATTAACTATCCCTCTTGTTAAATGCTTCATCTCATCTTTCGAATAAATGTGGTGACTAGATTTATAATAATCTTTAGTATATGCACAAACTTTAGGTTCTAAATGCTTTTCTAGTTTGCTCCAGCATCTGGCACATATCCCGTTGATTGCAAAAAAAAAAAAAAATGCAAAACTGCTTGATGATGAAGACCACCTATCTTTGGTAAATGAACTTTAGCACATTAGCCCATCAATGGCGGGAGCGCTCGACACTTGTCTCAAGCTTCTACTTCGAGTGTAACATCACTAAGTAACAGCGAAGTAAAGCTAGTAAATATTTATGACCACCCGCCAAAAGGAACTTTAACCCGCATCCGGCAGGTGTCAATTTTAGAGCCGCTGTATATATGCACATGTATGTGTGCGTCTACTGTATATATGGATATCATTGGTGTCCTGTGAAAAACACGTTTCCATTTTTAGGTCGCGGGCTGCTCTCCGGTAGCGATCCTTCTTGGCGGCACGGCTTGTATCACGGTGCGCTTTATAGTCTGGAAAATATGGTGGATGTGTTTTTCACAGGACAGTGACAATATGTATATGTATGTCTGTATGTATGTAATAATTGTTTTTGTTTAAAAAATTAGGTTGCTGATGTATCCAGTTCAAGTGAGGATTCATCAGCAGAGGAATATGTTCCAGATTCTCACAGTACTTCGGACACTTCCTACATTGAACCTGTTTCAGAAATTCTGAAATCCGAAGGTATTCCAGTAATGAGCTATTAGAAAACTGCTCATCTTTAAGATGAGAGGTAGTCATGTTTTAAAGAATAAAATGTTCAATGTTCACTGACTCTTTTGCATCTGGTTTCATGTCTAACTTATCCATTACAAAGATGTGCTTGACCCAGATAACCTGTTCACATAAGAAGCATGTTTTATTAACATACCAGTTTCAGTCTGTCCTAAAGTTGTAACATGGTGCAGAGGTGATGAGGAGGTGATGGGTAAGTTTGGTATCCAGGAGAGTGAAGGAATTTAAAGGAATTTTGTCCTCTTTGCGTGTTCCAAAAATGAAGATAGATTTAATGTAAGAAAAATACACCTTTTGCAAAAATGATTTAATAAAAAACAGAGAATCTCTGGACAAATAACGCCTCTATCATCACTGAAAGAACGTGGGATTTCAGAGCGTCAAATGTGCTCTTCTACGTGTACAATAGCTTCTTATAGTTAAAAAGACCTCCTCCTTTTCATTTGTAGACTAAACATACTCTCTGGTACTTTTCCGTGAGCAGATGGCGTAAACAAGGTCAGGTGGATGTTTTTGAGACAGAATGTGTTATATAGTTGAAGGATTTTCCCATAGCAAAATTTCACAAACAAGTTGTACCAAATTTACGGTGGCCGTGACTGATGAAGAAAGTAAAGAGTGTGTGTGTGTGTTATTTCAAAGCAAATTTTGTTTTCAAGACCGAAAAGTGTTTTCGCACAAAGCGCTGAGAAGGAACTTTTTTTAGACTAAATAATATGATCCAGTTTAAGGTCACATTATACCGAAATCAACACCATCTGCTCTGCACAGGACACAAAATATTTCTTATAGGTTAATATGAAGAAATGTTCATAATGTGTAACAATAGTTGATATATGAAATTAGGTATTAAAAATGTTATAATATCTTTCAGTCCGCCCTTTGGGCTTTTATTAAAATAAAGCCCAATAACTAAATATTTAAACATTTTTACCAAAGGATTCCAGCAGGATTTTCATCATCGCAATGGCAGGTGCAACATAGGAAGAGGAAAAATGAAAACATTCTTTTTAGCAGGAGAGGAGGTCAAAGTCATATGTCAAAACAATGTGATTCATTAAAAGATTTTTTGTTTTTGTTTTTTTGTGGTTTTTTTTTCAGTAAAATAAGCATATCATATATGAAGACAGTGTGTTCTGATTATGATCAAAATTTGTGTTTGGGGATCCCACAAATAGCAAATTGGCATGACAGTCAGTATGAGAAAGAGTGTCATTATGTACGTGCAATTGGAGACGCGATTGAAGACTTGTTGTCGTTTGGGCTAGGGAAGTTTTGTTGACGTTTGTCAGTTCTGTTTTCGTTCTTGCGTTTTTTTTTTTTAAACCGAGTCCTTCAGCTTTGCGATTGGCTGGCAACCTGTTCAGGTTGCACTCCGCCTACTGCCCGAAGCCAGTTGGGATAGGCTCCAGTACCCTCACAATCCTTGTGAGGGCAAGCGGTCAAGGGAATGGATGGATGTATGGATGGATCCTGCAGCTTTTTTAGAACCCACATCAACTGCCAGAGATGATCACCGGGTCCAAGGTGTGACTCATTCTTTGTGGAACGCCCCGGAAAAGGGACACATTCCTCCTCTCTCCATTGGGTAATCCTCAGGTCGTCTGGTGGGAACTGGAAGCAGTTGAATGGCCTCTCAACTGACACGTCTGGTCACTCAGTTGGCTCCCGCTGGTGGCTGGCTCCTGAAGGTGGGGGTTGAGTAGAAGGCGGACCTCCGGCTGGTCTAATAGGCAAGATGTGGAACCAGGTGCCCCGTGGACTGGACTAGATTGACCTTTTCATCACCTCATCTGGGTGCAAAATATTTTCATTTAGTCACTAATAAACATTTATTCACATCCCTTCTTTTTGAAAGAGCATTTTGGTAGTGTTATTAGTTAGGGGTTAGTAAATATTAGTAAAGTTCTGTAGGCCTGTCCTGTGGGAAAAATTCTGTTTGTTGTGACATTCAATTAGGATCCAGCCTTTGGCTGACTTTAATGACCTGAGCACATTCTTAAATGCAAAAAATGAAAATCTTTAGCCAGTTCAAATCTGACGAGGCCAATTTTGTTTACAGAATGTAATAATTATTGGAATGTTTTATTATAATATTTATTGTTATAGATATAGCATGGATGTGCTTCCGGCCATTAAATAAATGCAACTTTCGTCAACAAATAAAATCAAAATAACATCTAACCCCAGGGCCCCAGGGGAAAATAGAAATAGAAATGGAACATATTCACCTTATTTTCGCCGTCTCTGCCAAAACTTACTCCTTCTCCATGGTCAAGGAAATCCCCAATTGTCCTCCTGTAAAATTCATTCTCACAGACTATCTATAATTATCACATTAAGATTAACTTTTAATTTTAAATTTATTTATTTAACATCGACTGTTTGTGTCCTTCGCGACGATATACCCAGACCGACCAATAATTCCCCCATCTGAAAAAGATCGCTTTAGAGAATTTTTCAGACTAATATATAAAGTTTTGCAGTAAATAAATTTTGCTTGCTTTTTGTTTAGAAAGAGGGGAAATTTTTACATTTAACCAGTAAATTCGACAATGCGTCCCAAGCAACTATTTAAATTTCAAAAGAGAATTTGGGAAAATATTAGAAGACCAAATTTAACAAAAGTAAAATATAATAATTAAGATTGAAATAAATTGTATCTTATCTGTATTCATATTAGCTGTTTTCAATTTCTAAAACAGACGAAATTTACCTGTATCATCTTTTGTACTATAAAAATATTGTAGCTTATGCCAATGAATTTTACAAAGAATTTCAGTTTTCAGCCAATCCATCAATTATTATTAATACATAAAGTTGCCCTTAGTTTTAATGTTATCATTAAGCTTGCTAGTCCCCCTTGTTGATGTTTGTCCAAACAATTTAAATTTTAAACAGTTTAAAATAGACAGAGATAAACAAATCAGTTCAAATCAAAATAGACATCAAACGTTTTTAAAATGTAATAAATCTGTGTGTATATAGTGTTATATAGTTGAAGGATTTTCCCATAGCAAAATCTCACAAACAAGTTGAACCAAATTTACGGTGGCCGTGACTGATGAAAAAAGTAGAGAGTGTGTGTGTGTGTTATTTCAAAGAAAATTTTGTTTTCAAGACCGAAATGTGTTTTCGCACAAAGCGCTGAGAAGGAACTTTTTTTAGACTAAATAATATGATCCAGTTTAAGGTCACATTATACAAAAATCAACACCATCTGCTCTGCATATGAAGAATTAAAATGTTCATAATGTGTAACAATAGTTGATATATGAAATTAGGTATTAAAAATGTTATAATATCTTTCAAGAGGAACGCAGAAAGACAGATGGTGGTTGACTTTGCAAAAAGAATGGAAATGGCTGTCCTAAATACTTTCTTGCAGGAACATAGGGTGACCTACAAGAGTGGAGGTAGGAATACACAGGTAGATCACATTTTGTGTAGACGGTGTAATCTGAAGAAGATCAGCGACTGCAAAGTAGTGGTGGTGAGAGTGTAGCCAGACGGCATAGGATGGTAGGATGACTCTGGTGGTGAGGAAGACGGTAAAAGGCAAAGCAGAGGACGAAATGGTGGAAGCTGAAAAAGGAAGAGTGTTGTATGACTTTCAAGAAGGAGTTGAGAGGATGATCAGGAGGTGCTTCCAGATGACTGGTTAAAGGAATATTCTGTTTCAATTTAATTATAACTGTTTTGATTTAGTTATAACTATTTAGAATTGGACAAAGTTGCTTTGATTTACTCAGTATAGTTTTGATGTGACAATTCAAATGTTTAAAGGGTGTTGATTCTCCTGCAGGACAGAAGGGGTAGCGTTGTTGACCAAATGTATTGAGACATCATAGTGACCAATGGGGGCGTAGTTATGTGACTCTGGGAGGTAATGTTTTGGAGGACAAAGGGATATTAGCCACAGGCGGGGGATGGGAACTTTACAGTTGAGAATTCAAGATGGTGCGGGTGGCTGCCATCGTCTCCTGTCCGCGATGTTGTGAATAAATGTAGAGAAAATGCCTGAACTCACTGATCTCATGCATGTTTTATTAATCAACGGCATGAACACGCAAATGGTAAGAATCCTCCATTTCCAACAATTGGTGACGCCCGACGTTGAAGCTCTGTCGTTCTACGTGCCTCGTGGCGGAGTCCGGACGAACAGAATCTCATGGCGCCGAGTTAATATGGTAAGAGGACTTTTTATCCTTGTTGTTAGATGAATTCTGTTTGTCGTGGACTCTGCGACGGGTTTCGTCGGCTAAATTTAGCTACGTTGTACGTGTGATCTGAGTGGACAGGCATTCTCTTTGTGAGTGTGCGCGTTTGTTTGTTAAGTTCCGTGGCGGTGTGTTGGCGCCACGCAGTTTTCTGTGTTTGTCTTCTGCAATGTGCGCGACGTGTCTGTGTCGCGGCTACCTAGGTTTGAGTTTCGTACGTAACGTTACGATGGATTGTGCGCGAATAAGTCGACATTTGAACTATACGTACGTGGTGACGGTCTTGTTTACGGAAGTACCGTCACGTTGGATTCGGCGCTGCTGTGATTGAGCCAACATTGAACAGGTTGAAGTGGATGGCTATGTTTGTTTTTGTTGTTTGTTATTTTTGTTGTGTTTAGCTGCTTCACAAAGAAATCGATAGATCTAGATATAAGTTATTTTTCGACGGAAGCACGGTTATTTTATTACGTGAGTCCGTGCACTTCGGAGATATTTGCGTTCGTCTGTGGTTATTTTATTTTTTGGAGGAGTAATGAGCAACGTTGCGGTGAGAATTATGGCCTCTTGACTTGGTTCAACAAGTGAGACGTCACTGAATTAATTTAGGAGTTTGTGTTGCGTATGAGTGCTGGGCCCATTTGGTGGGACAAGACTGTGTGAGATATATGTGGAGCATGTGTGAATTGTGTGTTTTTTGGGGGGATTATTTTTTCTTGTTTGTGTGCAGGGAGTTGTGAATGTTTGTGTGACCCTGACAATGGAAAAGGTGTATTGCGTAATGTCCTGGGGGAGTTTGAAGTAGAAGGGCAGTTTTTGTGTTTTTTCTCCTCAATGCCTTTATGAAAATGGAGGTGAACAGAAGTTAAGTGAAAGGAGGACTGAGTTTGTTGGAGACAGGTATTTTGTGTCTCCAAAAATAAGGGGGATAAGATAGGATGTATATGAATGGCGTTTTGCAGAAAGTGGAAGAAAGTAGGTTTCAATGAAAAAAGGGTGAAAAGTATTTTTTTTTCTCTCTCCAATTTCTTTGTCCTCAAAAGTGGGGGTGAAATTGGTAGGTGGCAGGAACTCGTTCTGGATATTTTGTTGTGGGGGAGAATTCCTCCTTTGTCTGTGACAATTCTTAAAGCCCTTCCCCAGGTCTGTGGGGATGGGGGAGTGTGCTATTGTTTTAGGAGGTAGAGGTGTAATTTTTTGGAGGGACAAGCAACATCTGGTTAAAATCTTTTGTGTGTGTGTGAATAGCAGGGGTCTTCTGATGCTAATCTGTTAGATCAAATTGTTCCTGTTAAGCGGAAGGATATAGAAGTTTAGATGATAACTACAGGCCACTATCCGTATTATTTTATTAATCAGGTCTGCTTTTTATAGTTGAATGAGTAATAATTGTTTTGGTTTTTTTTGATAAAGAATTTTCATTTTTTATTTTTTCCCCTGCATCTCTGATAACTCATTTAACCTTTGTTCTGTCTCTGAGTTCCCTTTCCAGAATTTGAAGTCGGCCATTTTGAGTGGCAGTCCTGAGGCTTGAGAGAACTTCCCATGTGGGCGCTGACTGGGAGTTGTCACATTTTAAGCATAATTTGAGGTAACATGTAATGAAGAAGATGTCTATGGTAGACATATGCGTAAATATAGGAATACTACTTGCTATAGTATAGTGAACAAATTTAAATAAAACTACAAAATAGATAAAGATAAATAAATTAACAAAAATGAATTACAACAAGCAGATAGTGCTCTCTTGCTACGATCTCATCTCCCTCTGTCTGTTCCGAGTGTATAATATTTCAAGCAGGTTCAATCTTTGGCTAGAGGTGTTTCTCTTGGGTGACTCAACAAACGTGCTGGATTAACCTGGCTGTTGGGCCACGAATATGGACAGCGTTCTCCTGCTCTGCTTGGTGTAAAGAGTGAACGGCAAGCTGCACGAAGGCCACTTTCGGGGGGGGAAAGTGGCCACACAGACTGCGACAAGGATGGTACACCGTATATCCGCTCGCCCTGTGACTGTTCAATGACTCTTATGCATTGTTTGAGCATAATGGCCATCAACTTTTTGAGCAGACATCTCAAACTCTCATCACAGCCGTCTTGATGAAACTATCAGGGGGTCTCCAGTGAAAGCCCAGGCCTGCTTTGAACTTTGCCCTGCGCAGCTGCTGCCATCTGCTGGACAGGAAGGGATATGGACTCCAGTTGTTGACTCAAAGATCTAGAATCATCTGAGATTAGCTCCTTGGGTCGTATTTTGATCTGTTTGTGTACATTTGCACTCTGTACTATGTCAGAACGGGAGATGTGATCTATAGCAACGCAGTTTCGGAAATTGAAAACGGCTTATGTGAATAAGGGTAGGATAAAATTAATTTCAATCTTAACTCTTTTACTGCCAAAGACGTTAAATGACGTTCTGCAAAAACCTACGGAGGAGCGCCAAAGACGTTAAAAGACGTCCTCCCATTTTTTTTTTTTTGAAACGGGTGCTGGGAAGGCTTGCGGAGCTCTCCTGAAAGTTTTAAGCAGGTTTTTTGAGCCTAATGACTATTTTTTGCCCCTAGAGGGCAGCGATGACTCTCTTTTGACAAGATCGGGTGGGCGTCAGTAGAGGCGGAGCTAGAGCGTTGAGCAGGAGATCAGAATGGAAAACAAAGGAAAAATGGCGGCCGGTCGCGAGGAGCTAATGCCAGAGCCGTTTTTTTCAAAGACCAAAAGCATCGCTAAAAAAGCACATTGTTGATGACGATCATCATCATCGATGATGAAGATGATGGTGACTCCGTGGTTGGAAAGCATTGACGCGGCAGTAGAAGACGTTAGATGGAGCTAGATGGAGGAGGGAACGGGCAATGGCGAGCGTTTGCAAGCAGCTCTACACTTACAAGACGAAAGGCATCGACCAACGCTAAAATAGTACATTGATATCCATGATGATGAAGGTGAATCCGAGCTTGACGGCGAAATTGGAACCGCTGACGCGGCGGCTATGACGGTGTCGTAACGCGGAGCGCAACCGAGCACGCACAGGCGGACGTTCGATCGGACGACGGAGAGTGCCCCGAGTCCAATGCATATTCATCGGAGGAGTGTGTACAGTCTGCTACTTGCTTTTTATTCCCCGGAAAAAAAGGCCGTCAAGAAAGTGTAACGTTTGCACGCAAAACGGACCAATGTGAAAGTGAAAGTAAACTGTTGTGCGAGTCCTGGCGTCTCCTTGCACGCAGGAGAGCGTTACAAAAGGAAAAACTGTATTTGAAACATCCACATAATTGTAAGTAGTACCACAGTTGCACACATTTGTAAATAGTTTGCGAAATTGTTTTGTCAAATTGTTACACTGTTGAATGGAAATAAACGTATTTTGCAATCAAAAAACACTTTTTCATTGTTGGTGAAAGCGTTTTACAGAAGTAAAGCACTATTTAGGTGTTTATGGCATCATTCATGGACAAAAAGAAGTGTACAATTCACTAGAGTGCATGAAATAACATTGTTTCACAAAAAGCTCTTTTTCTCCGTTTTTTGTTTCAAAAGAGAGAATTTCGGTGAAAGTAACAATTTTCTATTGTTGATTACTGAAGAACGGAATAAGGTAGAAACAAACTTTTTTTTCTGATGAAAGCTGAGAGTCCAATCTTTCATTTGGTAGTATGTGTGTTTCCATAGTCCAAACACAACATTTTCTGTGGACCTTGAAAGATCACTCAAAATGCTTAAATCGGCTGGCACTGGCGACAACCCGTTTTTGAAAACGTCTGGCAGTCAAAGAGTTAATTACTCTATTTTCCGTTATTTGATGCTTGTTGGATTTGATCTTCTAATTTTTTTGCCCATTTCTCTTTTATAATTTTAGCTTCTGGATTGGGACTCATTGATGTGGAACACTTACGGCAAATTTGCTGGTTAAATTTTTTATTTGATTAAGCTCACTGCACTGTGATCTTTGGATCCCTCGGGGGATGCTCTCTGCCAGGTTCCCTGCTGTGTTTTACAAGCCCCACTACTCTGTAGAAGAGGTGGGGTTAATTAGCATTTTAAGATTACTTTTTGGTTTGTTTAAAGTAGGAATTTTGTCTTGTTCTCCCTCTGATCTTTTATCTTACTTTACAGTTTGTTTGTTTTTCCTCACTTTGTGTTGCCTGGATAGGATTCAAATTTGCATCACAAACGCTTGCCTCAAAGGCTTTTGTTTTTATGACTTGTTGTTGCTAGTCAAGCCGGATCTGCCCCTGTAGTTTTGGTGTTGGCCAAATTGCCCCAATTTGGTTTTTCTTATGTACAGGACACAAGGTGTCTGTTTTTTCCCCTCTTTGAAGCAGCAATCTGTTCGCTGCTACAGTTTTCACATACAGGTCTGAAATGATCTTAGTTGATCTTTATCAGATGGGGGAATTACTGGTCTGTCTGTGTGTATCGTCACAAAGGAAGGTAATGCTCACAAACAGTTCATGTTGAATTAAATAAATGTAGAACTATAAGTTAGTCTGAATGTGATAATTCTACAGTCTGTGAGAATGAATAAATTCACAGGAGGAGAATTGAGGTGATCGGACTTTGACCATGGAGGAAAGTAAGTTTTGGCAAAGACGACACTCATGGCGAAAATAAGATAAGTGAAGGAGAGGTCGATCTGGTTTGCTGCTCATAAAGGGGGGAGCACATCACCCACATGTGGTCCACATGTGTTCCACAAGGCTCATCAATCATATCACCTGACCCCCGACCGGGGGGGGGTAACCAAGCTGCTGACCCAGATGCCCCGGCTGTCTGTTCCAGGAGGTTGTCAAGTGCTTTCCGAGGCACTGTTCCATAAGACCTTCATCACGAGATGACTTCACGGCACAAACACATCTGCTATTGCGTCGTGACACTTTTTGTTGAATATAACCACGTCACATCAGGTTATGCCTTTATATATGATATGCCCCTTCCACTGAAAATTTCTTAATGAATCAAATTGTTCTTAAATGCCATATGACTGCTAAACTACTCTCTCTCTCTCCTACTATTCTTATTTCTAAACTCCACACACAAACATTGCTTAATTTTGCGACGATCAAGATCCGCGCTGGACTTTCTCTCTGAAGTGTTTTTTAATGTTTATCTTGTGTGTTGTTGTTTTTTTTTTAAAAAAAGCCCAAATGGGGGAATTGAAAGGAATATTCTGTTTCAATTTAATTATAACTGTTTTGATTTAGTTATAACTATTTAGAATTGGACAAAGTTGCTTTGATTTACTCAGTATAGTTTTGATGTGACAATTCAAATGTTTAAAGGGTGTTGATTCTCCTGCAGGACAGAAGGGGGAGCGTTGTTGACCAAATGTATTGAGACATCATAGTGACCAATGGGGGCGTAGTCATGTGACTCTGGGAGGTAATGTTTTGGAGGACAAAGGGATATTAGCCACAGGCGGGGGATGGGAGCTTTACAGTTGAGAATTCAAGATGGCGTGGGTGGCTGCCATCGTCTCCTATCCACGATGTCATGAATAAATGTAGAGAAAATGCCTGAATTCACTGATCTCATGTATGTTTTATTAATCAACGGCATGAACACGCAAATGATAAGAATCCTCCATTTACAACACTGGACAACTACAGCAAATGTGATCAGGGAGAAAGGTAGGGCAGTCCTTGGTGTGTCATCTAGAAGTAAAGGAGATAAGAAGACTTGGTGGTGGAATGAGGAGGTGCAGAAGTGGATCCAGAGAAAGAGGTTATCTAAGAAGAATTGGGACACTGAGAGGACTGAAGAAAGTAGACAGGAGTATAGGGAAATGCAGCGTAGGGTGAAAGTAATAGTGTCAAAGGCCAAACAAGGGGCTTACGGTGACTTGTATACTAGGTTGGATAGTAAGGAGAGAGAGACTGATCTATACAGGTTGGCAAGGCAAAGAGAAAAGAGATGAGAAGGATGTGCAGCAGGTGAGGGTAATAAAGGATAGGGATGGAAGTGTGTTGACAGATGCCAGAGTGATAGGAAGATGGAAAGAGTACTTTGAAGAGTTGATTAATGAGGAAAATGAGAGAAAACGAAGCGTAGAAGAGGTGACTGTTGTGGACCAGGAAGTAGCAAAGATTAATAAGGATGAAGTGAGAAGGGCATTGAAGAGGATGAAGTGTGGAAAGGCACTTGGCCCTGATGATATAGTACCTGTGCAAGTATGGAAGTGTCTAGGAGAGGTAGCAGTAGAATTTTGGACTGGGTTGTTCAACAGAATCTTAGCTAGTGAGAAGATGCCTGAGGAATGGAGGAGAAGTGTGCTGGTGCCCATTTTTAAGAACAAGGAAGACGTGCAGAGTTGTGGCAACTACAGAGGAATAAAGCTAATGAGCCACACAATGAAGCGATGGGAAAGAGTAGTTGAGTTTTCTAAGGAGGGCTCAGTATTGTTCATTCGATTTGACATCATCATTGCTCTCCTTTAAAAAAAAATAAAAAAATGAAAAAAAAGTTTTTTTTCTCATTTTTCTTTCTTTTTTTTTTAAATATATATACATATATATACATATACACACACACACACATATATATATATATATATACACTTTTTTTTGTATGTGGGTGAGTATGTGTATGTGCGTGTGTGCGTGCGAGCGTGTGTGTATTCATCAGTTCACCTAAAGCCCATTAAAAAAAATCCCATACTAATAATATAATGTAATAATAAATTGCCAAATGCAGAAACATCAATGTAAGTTATCACGATGTAGTGGCTCTCGCTAACAGACAGAATTAAGTAACCAGAATTAGGTTAAAAAATTCTATATACGTAGACCATGTTTCTATAAATTTTGATATTTGGTTTTTATTTGAGGCAGATATTTTTTCCATTAAAATGTGATTTATGAGGAGGTTAGACCATTGGTTGATATTCAGAGTTTGTTTATTTTTCCAGTTAACAAGAATTGTTTTTTTAGCGATAGTAAGGGCTACAAGTGTAGATTGAAATTGTTTATGTGGTAAGTCAGTTGTTGTTAGGTCACCTAGCAAACACAAGTTTGGAGATAAAGGTATCCTACAGTCCAAAATAGCGGAAAGTTTTTGTAAGACTTTAGTCCAGAAATACATAACCGGAGTACATAACCATAAAGCATGAACATAAGTGTCTGTAGTGTTTTGTAAACGTTGGAGACAAATGTCGGAGTCTGAGAGTCCCATTTTCTTCATCATATATTGAGTAATGTATGTTCTGTGAATAATTTTATATTGGATAAGCTGTAAATTTGTGTGTTTTGTCATTTTAAATGCGTTTTCACAAACTTGAATCCAAAAGTCAGATTCTGGTGCTATAGACAAGTCTGTCTCCCATTTTGAGATGGGTAACGACATTTTATCAGTATATGAAAGTAGCTTATATATTTTTGAAAGTTTTTTTGTTGTTGTCGGAGAAAGCTTGTTAATATCTTTAGCTAAAACAGGCGGTTGGAGCGTACCCCGAAGTGTTGGAATTTTTTCTTTATCATATTTTTAACTTGTAGATAATGTAAAAAATTTCCGTTTTTTTATATTGTATTTTTGGAGCAAGGATGTATATGGTATAAACATATTATCTGAGAAGAGATGGTGGAAATGTGTAATTCCTTTCTGCTCCCACACACCTAAATAAAACGATTGGTTGTTAAGTTGAAAGTCGGGGTTATGCCATAGGGGAGAAAGCCCACAGGGCTCCACTTGGGCTTTTGTCAATTCTAGTGCCTTCCACCAGGCAATCACGGTGGCGGAAATCATTGGGTTTTTAAAACAATTATGTCGCTTAATGGATGTTGTAATAAAGAGTAAATCTCAAAGTCTAAGGTTATTACAATCCTTCTGTTCTAGTTCCAGCCAACAGTTAGTGTCTCTGTTGGGTTGTGCCCATAGAACGATATATTGTAGCTGGTTAGCTCTATAGTAGTACATAAAATTTGGTGCCTCTAGACCACCTTTGGATTTACTTTTCTGAAGAGTAGATAGACTAATATTTGCTTTTTTTTTATTCCAGTAAAATTTTGTAACGGCTGAGTCCAACAACTGGAACCATTTAAGCCGTAGGTTTAAATGGAATCATTGAGAAAAAATAGTTTATTTTGGGTAAAACTTTCATTTTAATGGTGGCTATTCGTCCTATTAGAGAAATAGGAAGATTATTCCAGTCACTATAAATGTTATCCAGAAGTGGAGAAAAGTTTAAATGAATTAAATCAGTTAATTTAGGTGAGATTTTTATGCCTAAGTATTTTAAATTACCTACAGGAAATGAGTAGTGTGGGTCCTGGCTTGCAGGGTTCCATGAATTTTCTGTAATAGGTAGAAGTGTTGATTTTGTCCAGTTAATAGAATAATCTGATAACTGTGAGAATTTAGTTATTAAGATAAATACTTCCCCTAACGAAGTAGCCGGCTTTTCTAAATAAAGTAAGATGTCATCGGCATATAGATTAATTTTATGTTCTGTTACCCCAGAGTGAATTCCTTGAATCCTTCTTTCCTGGCGTATGGCTAATGCAAGTGGCTCAATAAATATTGCAAATAATAAAGGGGATAGTGGGCATCCCTGTCTTGTGCCTCTCTGTAAAGTAAAGCTCTGAGATATAATCCCATTAGTAGTAACTGTAGCTTTAGGAGAATCATATAATACTGATACCCAGTGGATAAATGATTTCCCAAAGCCAAATTTATTTAAAACAGCAAAGAGGAAGGACCAGTTAACTTTGTCGAAAGCTTTTTCTGCATTCAATGATATAATAACTGCCTTTTTATCATGCCGCTGTGACATGCTAATAAGGTTAAAGAGTCTCCTAATATTATTAGTAGAGTGACGATCTTTAATAAAGCCTGTTTGGTCGCTATGAATGATTGTCGAGAGTAGTTGAAACTAGACTGAGGGTACAGGTGAACATTTGTGAGCAGCAGTATGGTTTCATGCCAAAAAAAGTACCACAGATGCAGTATTTGCTTTGAAGATGTTGATAGAGAAATAAAGAGAAGGTCAGAAGGAGCTGCATTGTGTCTTTGTAGATCTGGAGAAAGCTTACGACAGGGTGCCCAGAGAGGAACTGTGGTTTTGTATGAGGAAGTCTGGAGTAGCAGAGAAGTATGTTCAAGCGGTGCAGGACATGTAGGAGGACTGTAAGACAGTGGTAAGATGTGCCGTAGGTGTAACGGAGGAGTTCAAAGTGGAGGTTGGACTACATCAGGGATCAGCTCTGAACCCCTTCTTGTTTGCAATGGTAATGGACATGATGACAGATGAGGTTAGACAGGAATCTCCATGGACTATGATGTTTGCAGATGACATTGTGATCTGTAGTGAGAGCAGGTAAAAGGTGGAGGAGAAGCTAGAGGCGTGGAGGTTTGCCCTGGAAAGAAGGAGAATGAAGGTTAGCCGTAGCTAGACGGAGTATCTGTGTGTGAATGGGAGGGACCCAAGTAGAAGAGTGAGGTTACAGGGAGAAGAGACCAAGAAGGTGGAGGAGTTTAAGTATTTAGGGTCAACAGTCCAGAGCAATGGAGAGTGTGGAAAAAAAATGATGAAGCGTGAGGAGGCAGGCTGGAACGGGTGGAGAAAAGTGTCAGGTGTGATAGAAGAGTTTCAGCTAAAATGAAAGGATTGTAAATCTGTGGCGAGATCAGCGATGTTGTTTGGTCTGGAGACAGTGCCACTGAGGAAAAGACAGGAGGCAGAGATGGAAATGCTGAGGTTCTCTTTGGGAGTGACCAGGATGGATAGAATCAGGAATGAGTACATCAGAGGGACAGCACATGTTAGAGGCTTTGGAGATAGTCAGAGAGGCCAGACTGAGATGGTTTGGACATGTCCAGAGGAGAGATAGTGAGTATATTGGCAGAAGAATGTTGAGTTTCCAAATGCCTGGCAGGAGGTCTAGAGAAAGACCGAAGAGGAGGTTTATACATGTAGTTAAAGAGGACATGAAGGTAGTTTGGTGTAAGAACAGAGGATGCAGAGGACAGGGTTAGAGGGAGGAAACTAATTTGTGTGTGTGTGTGCTGTCTTGTTTTTGTTACATAGCGGGGCCAACATTTCGGGAAATCACAGAGTTGTGGGGCCCACCTGTCCAATTTTTGTTTTTGTGATTCAATCTTGGAGTTGGAAATGACCACAGAGGAACAGATTTTGTTTTATTATTTTTATTATCCATTGTCATCTTTCGAATCTGTCAGTCCGTAATCAAAAATGGTGTGCAGTCCAACTTTTTAATTGAGCCAGTGGTTAGTTTCTCTTTTTGCACTTGTGTGTTTGGTAGCTGAGCAGCCTGGACAGCTTCTCCCCTTGAGAGTTCTATTCCTGCCACGTGTTTGGTTAGCCGAGGCTCTGCGCAGAATGGCCATTTATACATGCAGCATTGGCTTCATGATACACTACAGCAGCCCT